>NW_026893803.1:0-300000 GCF_032452875.1 Bos javanicus
CTAATCAGAGATGTCAAGAATAATAGTATGAGGAGAGCTCAGTAGGAAAATTCGGTGGAGAAAAGAGACTGAGTAGCTTGGTTTACGCGGAAGACCAATCAAACTTCAAGACAAGAAGTTTGCACCACTTACGTAGGCCGCAGGCGCCCTCTCGAATAGCGAAAGGTGCCTCACCCTAGACACCTTCTCGAGTGGGTCTTAGCAGCCCAGGCATAATTAGTAAGCGTGGTGGGTTCCGCGCTCCAGATGGAGACTCAGCTGGAAGTTAAAGGGAAGAATGACAAGGAACTTTATGAATTGGAGCTGTAAGTTAACTCTTTGACAGAGAGAGCGAGATGGTGGTGGGGGACAGCCCCAGTGAAATCAGAGGTGAGAGCACAAAGCAATACAGTAGGCAGACTCCGGTTTTTTGGGGGGGGATCGAGAATATCCGGGTGGACTCCTGAGGCTCGATCCCGCATTTGCGTATGCCGAGCCTCCTTCCTCATGACCTTTGTCCAGAGTGGAATGCCTCCCGGCTCCCGGCACATGATCAGTGCATGCTCAGTCACGATATCAGTGCCTGCTCAGCCACGTGATCACTGACGGCACAGTCACGTGATCAGCGCCTCTCAGTCACGTGATCACCGTATGATAAACACGTGATCAGTGAACGACCAGCCACGTGATCACTGCATGCGCGGTCAAGTAGTCAGTTCCTGATCAGCCACCTGATCAGTGCGTGCACAGTCCCCTGATCAGCGCCTGTCAGTCACTGATCACTGCCTGATAAACACGTGATCAGTGCCCGAACAGCCACGTCATCAGTGCATGCGCAGTCACGTGATCAGTGCATGATAGCCACGTGATCAATGTGTGCACACTCCCATGATCAGCGCCTGTCAGTCACTGATCATTGCCTGATAAACACGTGATCAGTGCATGATGAGCCATGTGATCAGTGCCCGATCAGCCACGTCATCAGTGCATGCGCAGTCACGTGATCTGGACTTGATCAGCCACGTGATCAGTGCCTGCAGAGTCACGTGATCAGGGCCTGCTGAGCTGCGTGATTCCTGCCGGCTCATCTGCTTGACAATTGCCAGCTAGCTGCGTGATTCCTGCCTGGTCACGTGCTTGATTATTGCCAGTTGAGCAGCATGATTCGTCACTGCTGAGCTCCATGCTTATTGCCTGCTGATTGCGTGTTTCGTGTCTGCTCAGCTCTTTGAGTATTGCCTCCTGAGGTCCCTGTTCGGTCGCCACCTGCCGGACCAGCCCCAACTGATCCAGGGTATTCGAAGGAGAGATGGCCTAGGCGACTATTTATATGCTAATCAGAGATGTCAAGAATAATAGTATGAGGAGAGCTCAGTAGGAAAATTCGGTGGAGAAAAGAGACTGAGTAGCTTGGTTTACGCGAAGACCAATCAAACTTCAAGACAAGAAGTTTGCACCACTTACGTAGGCCGCAGGCGCCCTCTCGAATAGCGAAAGGTGCCTCACCCTAGACACCTTCTCGAGTGGGTCTTAGCAGCCCAGGCATAATTAGTAAGCGTGGTGGGTTCCGAGCTCCAGATGGAGACTCAGCTGGAAGTTAAAGGGAAGAATGACAAGGAACTTTATGAATTGGAGCTGTAAGTTAACTCTTTGACAGAGAGAGCGAGATGGTGGTGGGGGACAGCCCCAGTGAAATCAGAGGTGAGAGCACAAAGCAATACAGTAGGCAGACTCCGGTTTTTTTGGGGGGATCTCGAGAATATCCGGGTGGACTCCTGAGGCTCGATCCCGCATTTGCGTATGACGAGCCTCCTTCCTCATGACCTTTGTCCAGAGTGGAATGCCTCCCCGGCTCCCGGCACATGATCAGTGCATGCTCAGTCACGATATCAGTGCCTGCTCAGCCACGTGATCACTGACGGCACAATCACGTGATCAGCGCCTCTCAGTCACGTGATCACCGTATGATAAACACGTGATCAGTGAGCGACCAGCCACGTGATCACTGCATGCGCGGTCAGGTGGTCAGTTCCTGATCAGCCACCTGATCTGTGCGTGCACAGTCCCCTGATCAGCGCCTGTCAGTCACTGATCACTGCCTGATAAACACGTGATCAGTGCCCGAACAACGTCATCAGTGCATGCGCAGTCACGTGATCAGTGCATGATAGCCACGTGATCAGTGCGTGCACAGTCCCATGATCAGCGCCTGTCAGTCACTGATCATTGCCTGATAAACACGTGATCAGTGCATGATGAGCCATGTGATCAGTGCCCGATCAGCGTCATCAGTGCATGCGCAGTCACGTCATCAGTGCATGATAGCCACGTGATCAGTGCATGCTCAGTCACGTGATCTGGACTTGATCAGCCACGTGATCAGTGCCTGCAGAGTCACGTGATCAAGGCCTGCTGAGCTGCGTGATTCCTGCCGGCTCATCTGCATGACAATTGCCAGCTGAGCTGCGTGATTCCTGTCGGCTCATCTGCTTGACAATTGCCAGCTGAGCTGCGTGATTCCTGCCTGGTCACGTGCTTGATTATTGCCAGTTGAGCAGCATGATTCGTCACTGCTGAGCTCCATGCTTATTGCCTGCTGATTGCGTGGTTCGTGTCTGCTCAGCTCTTTGAGTATTGCCTCCTGAGGTCCCTGTTGGGTCGCCACCTGCCGGGGACCAGCCCCAACTGATCCAGGGTATTCGAAGGAGAGATGGCCTAGGCGACTCTTTATATGCTAATCAGAGATGTCAAGAATAATAGTATGAGGAGAGCTCAGTAGGAAAATTCGGTGGAGAAAAGAGACTGAGTAGCTTGGTTTACGCGGAAGACCAATCAAACTTCAAGACAAGAAGTTGCACCACTTACGTAGGCCGCAGGCGCCCTCTCGAATAGCGAAAGGTGCCTCACCCTAGACACCTTCTCGAGTGGGTCTTAGCAGCCCAGGCATAATTAGTAAGCGTGGTGGGTTCCGCGCTCCAGATGGAGACTCAGCTGGAAGTTAAAGGGAAGAATGACAAGGAACTTTATGAATTGGAGCTGTAAGTTAACTCTTTGACAGAGAGAGCGAGATGGTGGTGGGGGACAGCCCCCAGTGAAATCAGAGGTGAGAGCACAAAGCAATACAGTAGGCAGACTCCGGGTTTTTGGGGGGAGATGCTCGAGAATATCCGGGTGGACTCCTGAGGCTCGATCCCGCATTTGCGTATGCCGAGCCTCCTTCCTCATGACCTTCGTCCAGAGTGGAATGCCTCCCCGGCTCCCGGCACATGATCAGTGCATGCTCAGTCACGATATCAGTGCCTGCTCAGCCACGTGATCACTGACGGCAGAGTCACGTGATCAGCGCCTCTCAGTCACGTGATCACCGTATGATAAACACGTGATCAGTGAACGACCAGCCGTGATCACTGCATGCGAGGTCAGGTGGTCAGTTCCTGATCAGCCACCTGATCAGTGCGTGCACTGATCCCCTGATCAGCGCCTGTCAGTCACTGATCACTGCCTGATAAACACGTGATCAGTGCCCGAACAGCCACGTCATCAGTGCATGCGCAGTCACGTGATCAGTGCATGATAGCCACGTGATCAGTGCGTGCACAGTCCCATGATCAGCGCCTGTCAGTCACTGATCATTGCCTGAAAAACACGTGATCAGTGCATGATGAGCCATGTGATCAGTACCCGAACAGCCACGTCATCAGTGCAATGGCAGTCACGTCATCAGTGCATGATAGCCACGTGATCAGTGCATGCTCAGTCACGTGATCTGGACTTGATCAGCCACGTGATCAGTGCCTGCAGAGTCACGTGATCAGGGCCTGCTGAGCTGCGTGATTCCTGCCGGCTCATCTGCATGACAATTGCCATCTGAGCTGCGTGATTCCTGTCGGCTCATCTGCTTGACAATTGCCAGCTGAGCTGCGTGATTCCTGCCTGGTCACGTGATTGATTATTGCCAGTTGAGCAGCATGATTCGTCACTGCTGAGCTCCATGCTTATTGCCTGCTGATTGCGTGGTTCGTGTCTGCTCAGCTCTTTGAGTATTGCCTCCTGAGGTCCCTGTTCGGTCGCCACCTGCCGGGGACCAGCCCCAACTGATCCAGGGTATTCGAAGGAGAGATGGCCTAGGCGACTATTTATATGCTAATCAGAGATGTCAAGAATAATAGTATGAGGAGAGCTCAGTAGGAAAATTCGGTGGAGAAAAGAGACTGAGTAGCTTGGTTTACGCGGAAGACCAATCAAACTTCAAGACAAGAAGTTTGCACCACTTACGTAGGCCGCAGGCGCCCTCTCGAATAGCGAAAGGTGCCTCACCCTAGACACCTTCTCGAGTGGGTCTTAGCAGCCCAGGCATAATTAGTAAGCGTGGTGGGTTCCGCGCTCCAGATGGAGACTCAGCTGGAAGTTAAAGGGAAGAATGACAAGGAACTTTATGAATTGGAGCTGTAAGTTAACTCTTTGACAGAGCGAGATGGTGGTGGGGGACAGCCCCCAGTGAAATCAGAGGTGAGAGCACAAAGCAATACAGTAGGCAGACTCCGGTTTTTTTGGGAGATGCTCGAGAATATCCGGGTGGACTCCTGAGGCTCGATCCCGCATTTGCGTATGCCGAGCCTCCTTCCTCATGACCTTTGTCCAGAGTGGAATGCCTCCCCGGCTCCCGGCACATGATCAGTGCATGCTCAGTCACGATATCAGTGCCTGCTCAGCCACGTGATCACTGACGGCACAGTCACGTGATCAGCGCCTCTCAGTCACGTGATCACCGTATGATAAACACGTGATCAGTGAACGACCAGCCACGTGATCACTGCATGCGCGGTCAGGTGGTCAGTTCCTGATCAGCCACCTGATCAGTGCGTGCACAGTCCCCTGATCAGCGCCTGTCAGTCACTGATCACTGCCTGATAAACACGTGATCAGTGCCCGAATAGCCACGTCATCAGTGCATGCGCAGTCACGTGATCAGTGCATGATAGCCACGTGATCAGTGCGTGCACAGTCCCATGATCAGCGCCTGTCAGTCACTGATCATTGCCTGATAAACACGTGATCAGTGCATGATGAGCCATGTGATCAGTGCCCGATCAGCCACGTCATCAGTGCATGCGCAGTCACGTCATCAGTGCATGATAGCCACGTGATCAGTGCATGCTCAGTCACGTGATCTGGACTTGATCAGCCACGTGATCAGTGCCTGCAGAGTCACGTGATCAGGGCCTGCTGAGCTGCGTGATTCCTGCCGGCTCATCTGCATGACAATTGCCATGAGCTGCGTGATTCCTGTCGGCTCATCTGCTTGACAATTGCCAGCTGAGCTGCGTGATTCCTGCCTGGTCACGTGCTTGATTATTGCCAGTTGAGCAGCATGATTCGTCACTGCTGAGCTCCATGCTTATTGCCTGCTGATTGCGTGGTTCGTGTCTGCTCAGCTCTTTGAGTATTGCCTCCTGAGGTCCCTGTTCGGTCGCCACCTGCCGGGGACCAGCCCCAACTGATCCAGGGTATTCGAAGGAGAGATGGCCTAGGCGACTATTTATATGCTAATCAGAGATGTCAAGAATAATAGTATGAGGAGAGCTCAGTAGGAAAATTCGGTGGAGAAAAGAGACTGAGTAGCTTGGTTTACGCGGAAGACCAATCAAACTTCAAGACAAGAAGTTTGCACCACTTACGTAGGCCGCAGGCGCCTCTCGAATAGCGAAAGGTGCCTCACCCTAGACACCTTCTCGAGTGGGTCTTAGCAGCCCAGGCATAATTAGTAAGCGTGGTGGGTTCCGCGCTCCAGATGGAGACTCAGCTGGAAGTTAAAGGGAAGAATGACAAAGAACTTTATGAATTGGAGCTGTAAGTTAACTCTTTGACAGAGAGAGCGAGATGGTGTTGGGGGACAGCCCCCAGTGAAATCAGAGGTGAGAGCACAAAGCAATACAGTAGGCAGACTCTGGTTTTTTTGGGGGAGATGCTCGAGAATATCCGGGTGGACTCCTGAGGCTCGATCCCGCATTTGCGTATGCCGAGCCTCCTTCCTCATGACCTTTGTCCAGAGTGGAATGCCTCCCGGCTCCCGGCACATGATCAGTGCATGCTCAGTCACGATATCAGTGCCTGCTCAGCCACGTGATCACTGACGGCACAGTCACGTGATCAGCGCCTCTCAGTCACGTGATCACCGTATGATAAACACGTGATCAGTGAGCGACCAGCCACGTGATCACTGCATGCGCAGTCAGGTGGTCAGTTCCTGATCAGCCACCTGATCAGTGCGTGCACAGTCCCCTGATCAGCGCCTGTCAGTCACTGATCACTGCCTGATAAACACGTGATCAGTGCCCGAACAGCCACGTCATCAGTGCATGCGCAGTCACGTGATCAGTGCATGATAGCCACGTGATCAGTGCGTGCACAGTCCCATGATCAGCGCCTGTCAGTCACTGATCATTGCCTGATAAACACGTGATCAGTGCATGATGAGCCATGTGATCAGTGCCTGATCAGCCACGTCATCAGTGCATGCGCAGTCACGTCATCAGTGCATGATAGCCACGTGATCAGTGCATGCTCAGTCACGTGATCTGGACTTGATCAGCCACGTGATCAGTGCCTGCAGAGTCACGTGATCAGGGCCTGCTGAGCTGCGTGATTCCTGTCGGCTCATCTGCTTGACAATTGCCAGCTGAGCTGCGTGATTCCTGCCTGGTCACGTGCTTGATTATTGCCAGTTGAGCAGCATGATTCGTCACTGCTGAGCTCCATGCTTATTGCCTGCTGATTGCGTGGTTCGTGTCTGCTCAGCTCTTTGAGTATTGCCTCCTGAGGTCCCTGTTCGGTCGCCACCTGCCGGGGACCAGCCCCAACTGATCCAGGGTATTCGAAGGAGAGATGGCCTAGGCGACTATTTATATGCTAATCAGAGATGTCAAGAATAATAGTATGAGGAGAGCTCAGTAGGAAAATTCGGTGGAGAAAAGAGACTGAGTAGCTTGGTTTACGCGGAAGACCAATCAAACTTCAAGACAAGAAGTTTGCACCACTTACGTAGGCCGCAGGCGCCCTCTCGAATAGCGAAAGGTGCCTCACCCTAGACACCTTCTCGAGTGGGTCTTAGCAGCCCAGGCATAATTAGTAAGCGTGGTGGGTTCCGCGCTCCAGATGGAGACTCAGCTGGAAGTTAAAGGGAAGAATGACAAGGAACTTTATGAATTGGAGCTGTAAGTTAACTCTTTGACAGAGAGAGCGAGATGGTGGTGGGGGACAGCCCCCAGTGAAATCAGAGGTGAGAGCACAAAGCAATACAGTAGGCAGACTCTGGTTTTTTTGGGGGAGATGCTCGAGAATATCCGGGTGGACTCCTGAGGCTCGATCCCGCATTTGCGTATGCCGAGCCTCCTTCCTCATGACCTTTGTCCAGAGTGGAATGCCTCCCCGGCTCCCGGCACATGATCAGTGCATGCTCAGTCACGATATCAGTGCCTGCTCAGCCACGTGATCACTGACGGCACAGTCACGTGATCAGCGCCTCTCAGTCACGTGATCACCGTATGATAAACACGTGATCAGTGAACGACCAGCCACGTGATCACTGCATGCGCAGTCAGGTGGTCAGTTCCTGATCAGCCACCTGATCAGTGCGTGCACAGTCCCCTGATCAGCGCCTGTCAGTCACTGATCACTGCCTGATAAACACGTGATCAGTGCCCGAACAGCCACGTCATCAGTGCATGCGCAGTCACGTGATCAGTGCATGATAGCCACGTGATCAGTGCGTGCACAGTCCCATGATCAGCGCCTGTCAGTCACTGATCATTGCCTGATAAACACGTGATCAGTGCATGATGAGCCATGTGATCAGTGCCTGATCAGCCACGTCATCAGTGCATGCGCAGTCACGTCATCAGTGCATGATAGCCACGTGATCAGTGCATGCTCAGTCACGTGATCTGGACTTGATCAGCCACGTGATCAGTGCCTGCAGAGTCACGTGATCAGGGCCTGCTGAGCTGCGTGATTCCTGCCGGCTCATCTGCATGACAATTGCCATCTGAGCTGCGTGATTCCTGTCGGCTCATCTGCTTGACAATTGCCAGCTGAGCTGCGTGATTCCTGCCTGGTCACGTGCTTGATTATTGCCAGTTGAGCAGCATGATTCGTCACTGCTGAGCTCCATGCTTATTGCCTGCTGATTGCGTGGTTCGTGTCTGCTCAGCTCTTTGAGTATTGCCTCCTGAGGTCCCTGTTCGGTCGCCACCTGCCGGGGACCAGCCCCAACTGATCCAGGGTATTCGAAGGAGAGATGGCCTAGGCGACTATTTATATGCTAATCAGAGATGTCAAGAATAATAGTATGAGGAGAGCTCAGTAGGAAAATTCGGTGGAGAAAAGAGACTGAGTAGCTTGGTTTACGCGGAAGACCAATCAAACTTCAAGACAAGAAGTTTGCACCACTTACGTAGGCCGCAGGCGCCTCTCGAATAGCGAAAGGTGCCTCACCCTAGACACCTTCTCGAGTGGGTCTTAGCAGCCCAGGCATAATTAGTAAGCGTGGTGGGTTCCGCGCTCCAGATGGAGACTCAGCTGGAAGTTAAAGGGAAGAATGACAAGGAACTTTATGAATTGGAGCTGTAAGTTAACTCTTTGACAGAGAGAGCGAGATGGTGGTGGGGGACAGCCCCCAGTGAAATCAGAGGTGAGAGCACAAAGCAATACAGTAGGCAGACTCGGGTTTTTTGGGGGGGATGCTCGAGAATATCCGGGTGGACTCCTGAGGCTCGATCCCGCATTTGCGTATGCCGAGCCTCCTTCCTCATGACCTTTGTCCAGAGTGGAATGCCTCCCCGGCTCCCGGCACATGATCAGTGCATGCTCAGTCACGATATCAGTGCCTGCTCAGCCACGTGATCACTGACGGCACAGTCACGTGATCAGCGCCTCTCAGTCACGTGATCACCGTATGATAAACACGTGATCAGTGAACGACCAGCCACGTGATCACTGCATGCGCGGTCAGGTGGTCAGTTCCTGATCAGCCACCTGATCAGTGCGTGCACAGTCCCCTGATCAGCGCCTGTCAGTCACTGATCACTGCCTGATAAACACGTGATCAGTGCCCGAACAGCCACGTCATCAGTGCATGCGCAGTCACGTGATCAGTGCATGATAGCCACGTGATCAGTGCGTGCACAGTCCCATGATCAGCGCCTGTCAGTCACTGATCATTGCCTGATAAACACGTGATCAGTGCATGATGAGCCATGTGATCAGTGCCCGATCAGCCACGTCATCAGTGCATGCGCAGTCACGTCATCAGTGCATGATAGCCACGTGATCAGTGCATGCTCAGTCACGTGATCTGGACTTGATCAGCCACGTGATCAGTGCCTGCAGAGTCACGTGATCAGGGCCTGCTGAGCTGCGTGATTCCTGCCGGCTCATCTGCATGACAATTGCCATCTGAGCTGCGTGATTCCTGTCGGCTCATCTGCTTGACAATTGCCAGCTGAGCTGCGTGATTCCTGCCTGGTCACGTGCTTGATTATTGCCAGTTGAGCAGCATGATTCGTCACTGCTGAGCTCCATGCTTATTGCCTGCTGATTGCGTGGTTCGTGTCTGCTCAGCTCTTTGAGTATTGCCTCCTGAGGTCCCTGTTCGGTCGCCACCTGCCGGGGACCAGCCCCAACTGATCCAGGGTATTCGAAGGAGAGATGGCCTAGGCGACTATTTATATGCTAATCAGAGATGTCAAGAATAATAGTATGAGGAGAGCTCAGTAGGAAAATTCGGTGGAGAAAAGAGACTGAGTAGCTTGGTTTACGCGGAAGACCAATCAAACTTCAAGACAAGAAGTTTGCACCACTTAAGGCCGCAGGCGCCCTCTCGAATAGCGAAAGGTGCCTCACCCTAGACACCTTCTCGAGTGGGTCTTAGCAGCCCAGGCATAATTAGTAAGCGTGGTGGGTTCCGCGCTCCAGATGGAGACTCAGCTGGAAGTTAAAGGGAAGAATGACAAGGAACTTTATGAATTGGAGCTGTAAGTTAACTCTTTGACAGAGAGAGCGAGATGGTGGTGGGGGACAGCCCCCAGTGAAATCAGAGGTGAGAGCACAAAGCAATACAGTAGGCAGACTCCGGTTTTTTTGGGGGAGATGCTCGAGAATATCCGGGTGGACTCCTGAGGCTCGATCCCGCATTTGCGTATGCCGAGCCTCCTTCCTCATGACCTTTGTCCAGAGTGGAATGCCTCCCCGGCTCCCGGCACATGATCAGTGCATGCTCAGTCACGATATCAGTGCCTGCTCAGCCACGTGATCACTGACGGCACAGTCACGTGATCAGCGCCTCTCAGTCACGTGATCACCGTATGATAAACACGTGATCAGTGAACGACCAGCCACGTGATCACTGCATGCGCGGTCAGGTGGTCAGTTCCTGATCAGCCACCTGATCAGTGCGTGCACAGTCCCCTGATCAGCGCCTGTCAGTCACTGATCACTGCCTGATAAACACGTGATCAGTGCCCGAACAGCCACGTCATCAGTGCATGCGCAGTCACGTGATCAGTGCATGATAGCCACGTGATCAGTGCGTGCACAGTCCCATGATCAGCGCCTGTCAGTCACTGATCATTGCCTGATAAACACGTGATCAGTGCATGATGAGCCATGTGATCAGTGCCCGATCAGCCACGTCATCAGTGCATGCGCAGTCACGTCATCAGTGCATGATAGCCACGTGATCAGTGCATGCTCAGTCACGTGATCTGGACTTGATCAGCCACGTGATCAGTGCCTGCAGAGTCACGTGATCAGGGCCTGCTGAGCTGCGTGATTCCTGCCGGCTCATCTGCATGACAATTGCCAGCTGAGCTGCGTGATTCCTGTCGGCTCATCTGCTTGACAATTGCCAGCTGAGCTGCGTGATTCCTGCCTGGTCACGTGCTTGATTATTGCCAGTTGAGCAGCATGATTCGTCACTGCTGAGCTCCATGCTTATTGCCTGCTGATTGCGTGGTTCGTGTCTGCTCAGCTCTTTGAGTATTGCCTCCTGAGGTCCCTGTTCGGTCGCCACCTGCCGGGGACCAGCCCCAACTGATCCAGGGTATTCGAAGGAGAGATGGCCTAGGCGACTATTTATATGCTAATCAGAGATGTCAAGAATAATAGTATGAGGAGAGCTCAGTAGGAAAATTCGGTGGAGAAAAGAGACTGAGTAGCTTGGTTTACGCGGAAGACCAATCAAACTTCAAGACAAGAAGTTTGCACCACTTACGTAGGCCGCAGGCGCCCTCTCGAATAGCGAAAGGTGCCTCACCCTAGACACCTTCTCGAGTGGGTCTTAGCAGCCCAGGCATAATTAGTAAGCGTGGTGGGTTCCGCGCTCCAGATGGAGACTCAGCTGGAAGTTAAAGGGAAGAATGACAAGGAACTTTATGAATTGGAGCTGTAAGTTAACTCTTTGACAGAGAGAGCGAGATGGTGGTGGGGGACAGCCCCCAGTGAAATCAGAGGTGAGAGCACAAAGCAATACAGTAGGCAGACTCCGGTTTTTTTGGGGGGATGCTCGAGAATATCCGGGTGGACTCCTGAGGCTCGATCCCGCATTTGCGTATGCCGAGCCTCCTTCCTCATGACCTTTGTCCAGAGTGGAATGCCTCCCCGGCTCCCGGCACATGATCAGTGCATGCTCAGTCACGATATCAGTGCCTGCTCAGCCACGTGATCACTGACGGCACAGTCACGTGATCAGCGCCTCTCAGTCACGTGATCACCGTATGATAAACACGTGATCAGTGAACGACCAGCCACGTGATCACTGCATGCGCAGTCAGGTGGTCAGTTCCTGATCAGCCACCTGATCAGTGCGTGCACAGTCCCCTGATCAGCGCCTGTCAGTCACTGATCACTGCCTGATAAACACGTGATCAGTGCCCGAACAGCCACGTCATCAGTGCATGCGCAGTCACGTGATCAGTGCATGATAGCCACGTGATCAGTGCGTGCACAGTCCCATGATCAGCGCCTGTCAGTCACTGATCATTGCCTGATAAACACGTGATCAGTGCATGATGAGCCATGTGATCAGTGCCCGATCAGCCACGTCATCAGTGCATGCGCAGTCACGTCATCAGTGCATGATAGCCACGTGATCAGTGCATGCTCAGTCACGTGATCTGGACTTGATCAGCCACGTGATCAGTGCCTGCAGAGTCACGTGATCAGGGCCTGCTGAGCTGCGTGATTCCTGCCGGCTCATCTGCATGACAATTGCCAGCTGAGCTGCGTGATTCCTGTCGGCTCATCTGCTTGACAATTGCCAGCTGAGCTGCGTGATTCCTGCCTGGTCACGTGCTTGATTATTGCCAGTTGAGCAGCATGATTCGTCACTGCTGAGCTCCATGCTTATTGCCTGCTGATTGCGTGGTTCGTGTCTGCTCAGCTCTTTGAGTATTGCCTCCTGAGGTCCCTGTTCGGTCGCCACCTGCCGGGGACCAGCCCCAACTGATCCAGGGTATTCGAAGGAGAGATGGCCTAGGCGACTATTTATATGCTAATCAGAGATGTCAAGAATAATAGTATGAGGAGAGCTCAGTAGGAAAATTCGGTGGAGAAAAGAGACTGAGTAGCTTGGTTTACGCGGAAGACCAATCAAACTTCAAGACAAGAAGTTTGCACCACTTACGTAGGCCGCAGGCGCCCTCTCGAATAGCGAAAGGTGCCTCACCCTAGACACCTTCTCGAGTGGGTCTTAGCAGCCCAGGCATAATTAGTAAGCGTGGTGGGTTCCGCGCTCCAGATGGAGACTCAGCTGGAAGTTAAAGGGAAGAATGACAAGGAACTTTATGAATTGGAGCTGTAAGTTAACTCTTTGACAGAGAGAGCGAGATGGTGGTGGGGGACAGCCCCCAGTGAAATCAGAGGTGAGAGCACAAAGCAATACAGTAGGCAGACTCTGGTTTTTTTGGGGGGAGATGCTCGAGAATATCCGGGTGGACTCCTGAGGCTCGATCCCGCATTTGCGTATGCCGAGCCTCCTTCCTCATGACCTTTGTCCAGAGTGGAATGCCTCCCCGGCTCCCGGCACATGATCAGTGCATGCTCAGTCACGATATCAGTGCCTGCTCAGCCACGTGATCACTGACGGCACAGTCACGTGATCAGCGCCTCTCAGTCACGTGATCACCGTATGATAAACACGTGATCAGTGAACGACCAGCCACGTGATCACTGCATGCGCGTCAGGTGGTCAGTTCCTGATCAGCCACCTGATCAGTGCGTGCACAGTCCCCTGATCAGCGCCTGTCAGTCACTGATCACTGCCTGATAAACACGTGATCAGTGCCCGAACAGCCACGTCATCAGTGCATGCGCAGTCACGTGATCAGTGCATGATAGCCACGTGATCAGTGCGTGCACAGTCCCATGATCAGCGCCTGTCAGTCACTGATCATTGCCTGATAAACACGTGATCAGTGCATGATGAGCCATGTGATCAGTGCCCGATCAGCCACGTCATCAGTGCATGCGCAGTCACGTCATCAGTGCATGATAGCCACGTGATCAGTGCATGCTCAGTCACGTGATCTGGACTTGATCAGCCACGTGATCAGTGCCTGCAGAGTCACGTGATCAGGGCCTGCTGAGCTGCGTGATTCCTGCCGGCTCATCTGCATGACAATTGCCATCTGAGCTGCGTGATTCCTGTCGGCTCATCTGCTTGACAATTGCCAGCTGAGCTGCGTGATTCCTGCCTGGTCACGTGCTTGATTATTGCCAGTTGAGCAGCATGATTCGTCACTGCTGAGCTCCATGCTTATTGCCTGCTGATTGCGTGGTTCGTGTCTGCTCAGCTCTTTGAGTATTGCCTCCTGAGGTCCCTGTTCGGTCGCCACCTGCCGGGGACCAGCCCCAACTGATCCAGGGTATTCGAAGGAGAGATGGCCTAGGCGACTATTTATATGCTAATCAGAGATGTCAAGAATAATAGTATGAGGAGAGCTCAGTAGGAAAATTCGGTGGAGAAAAGAGACTGAGTAGCTTGGTTTACGCGGAAGACCAATCAAACTTCAAGACAAGAAGTTTGCACCACTTACGTAGGCCGCAGGCGCCCTCTCGAATAGCGAAAGGTGCCTCACCCTAGACACCTTCTCGAGTGGGTCTTAGCAGCCCAGGCATAATTAGTAAGCGTGGTGGGTTCCGCGCTCCAGATGGAGACTCAGCTGGAAGTTAAAGGGAAGAATGACAAGGAACTTTATGAATTGGAGCTGTAAGTTAACTCTTTGACAGAGAGAGCGAGATGGTGGTGGGGGACAGCCCCCAGTGAAATCAGAGGTGAGAGCACAAAGCAATACAGTAGGCAGACTCCGGTTTTTTGGGGGGAGATGCTCGAGAATATCCGGGTGGACTCCTGAGGCTCGATCCCGCATTTGCGTATGCCGAGCCTCCTTCCTCATGACCTTTGTCCAGAGTGGAATGCCTCCCCGGCTCCCGGCACATGATCAGTGCATGCTCAGTCACGATATCAGTGCCTGCTCAGCCACGTGATCACTGACGGCACAGTCACGTGATCAGCGCCTCTCAGTCACGTGATCACCGTATGATAAACACGTGATCAGTGAACGACCAGCCACGTGATCACTGCATGCGCAGTCAGGTGGTCAGTTCCTGATCAGCCACCTGATCAGTGCGTGCACAGTCCCCTGATCAGCGCCTGTCAGTCACTGATCACTGCCTGATAAACACGTGATCAGTGCCCGAACAGCCACGTCATCAGTGCATGCGCAGTCACGTGATCAGTGCATGATAGCCACGTGATCAGTGCGTGCACAGTCCCATGATCAGCGCCTGTCAGTCACTGATCATTGCCTGATAAACACGTGATCAGTGCATGATGAGCCATGTGATCAGTGCCCGATCAGCCACGTCATCAGTGCATGCGCAGTCACGTCATCAGTGCATGATAGCCACGTGATCAGTGCATGCTCAGTCACGTGATCTGGACTTGATCAGCCACGTGATCAGTGCCTGCAGAGTCACGTGATCAGGGCCTGCTGAGCTGCGTGATTCCTGTCGGCTCATCTGCTTGACAATTGCCAGCTGAGCTGCGTGATTCCTGCCTGGTCACGTGCTTGATTATTGCCAGTTGAGCAGCATGATTCGTCACTGCTGAGCTCCATGCTTATTGCCTGCTGATTGCGTGGTTCGTGTCTGCTCAGCTCTTTGAGTATTGCCTCCTGAGGTCCCTGTTCGGTCGCCACCTGCCGGGGACCAGCCCCAACTGATCCAGGGTATTCGAAGGAGAGATGGCCTAGGCGACTATTTATATGCTAATCAGAGATGTCAAGAATAATAGTATGAGGAGAGCTCAGTAGGAAAATTCGGTGGAGAAAAGAGACTGAGTAGCTTGGTTTACGCGGAAGACCAATCAAACTTCAAGACAAGAAGTTTGCACCACTTACGTAGGCCGCAGGCGCCCTCTCGAATAGCGAAAGGTGCCTCACCCTAGACACCTTCTCGAGTGGGTCTTAGCAGCCCAGGCATAATTAGTAAGCGTGGTGGGTTCCGCGCTCCAGATGGAGACTCAGCTGGAAGTTAAAGGGAAGAATGACAAGGAACTTTATGAATTGGAGCTGTAAGTTAACTCTTTGACAGAGAGAGCGAGATGGTGGTGGGGGACAGCCCCCAGTGAAATCAGAGGTGAGAGCACAAAGCAATACAGTAGGCAGACTCTGGTTTTTTTGGGAGATGCTCGAGAATATCCGGGTGGACTCCTGAGGCTCGATCCCGCATTTGCGTATGCCGAGCCTCCTTCCTCATGACCTTTGTCCAGAGTGGAATGCCTCCCCGGCTCCCGGCACATGATCAGTGCATGCTCAGTCACGATATCAGTGCCTGCTCAGCCACGTGATCACTGACGGCACAGTCACGTGATCAGCGCCTCTCAGTCACGTGATCACCGTATGATAAACACGTGATCAGTGAACGACCAGCCACGTGATCACTGCATGCGCGGTCAGGTGGTCAGTTCCTGATCAGCCACCTGATCAGTGCGTGCACAGTCCCCTGATCAGCGCCTGTCAGTCACTGATCACTGCCTGATAAACACGTGATCAGTGCCCGAACAGCCACGTCATCAGTGCATGCGCAGTCACGTGATCAGTGCATGATAGCCACGTGATCAGTGCGTGCACAGTCCCATGATCAGCGCCTGTCAGTCACTGATCATTGCCTGATAAACACGTGATCAGTGCATGATGAGCCATGTGATCAGTGCCCGATCAGCCACGTCATCAGTGCATGCGCAGTCACGTCATCAGTGCATGATAGCCACGTGATCAGTGCATGCTCAGTCACGTGATCTGGACTTGATCAGCCACGTGATCAGTGCCTGCAGAGTCACGTGATCAGGGCCTGCTGAGCTGCGTGATTCCTGCCGGCTCATCTGCATGACAATTGCCATCTGAGCTGCGTGATTCCTGTCGGCTCATCTGCTTGACAATTGCCAGCTGAGCTGCGTGATTCCTGCCTGGTCACGTGCTTGATTATTGCCAGTTGAGCAGCATGATTCGTCACTGCTGAGCTCCATGCTTATTGCCTGCTGATTGCGTGGTTCGTGTCTGCTCAGCTCTTTGAGTATTGCCTCCTGAGGTCCCTGTTCGGTCGCCACCTGCCGGGGACCAGCCCCAACTGATCCAGGGTATTCGAAGGAGAGATGGCCTAGGCGACTATTTATATGCTAATCAGAGATGTCAAGAATAATAGTATGAGGAGAGCTCAGTAGGAAAATTCGGTGGAGAAAAGAGACTGAGTAGCTTGGTTTACGCGGAAGACCAATCAAACTTCAAGACAAGAAGTTTGCACCACTTACGTAGGCCGCAGGCGCCCTCTCGAATAGCGAAAGGTGCCTCACCCTAGACACCTTCTCGAGTGGGTCTTAGCAGCCCAGGCATAATTAGTAAGCGTGGTGGGTTCCGCGCTCCAGATGGAGACTCAGCTGGAAGTTAAAGGGAAGAATGACAAGGAACTTTATGAATTGGAGCTGTAAGTTAACTCTTTGACAGAGAGAGCGAGATGGTGGTGGGGGACAGCCCCCAGTGAAATCAGAGGTGAGAGCACAAAGCAATACAGTAGGCAGACTCTGGTTTTTGGGGGGAGATGCTCGAGAATATCCGGGTGGACTCCTGAGGCTCGATCCCGCATTTGCGTATGCCGAGCCTCCTTCCTCATGACCTTTGTCCAGAGTGGAATGCCTCCCCGGCTCCCGGCACATGATCAGTGCATGCTCAGTCACGATATCAGTGCCTGCTCAGCCACGTGATCACTGACGGCACAGTCACGTGATCAGCGCCTCTCAGTCACGTGATCACCGTATGATAAACACGTGATCAGTGAACGACCAGCCACGTGATCACTGCATGCGTCAGGTGGTCAGTTCCTGATCAGCCACCTGATCAGTGCGTGCACAGTCCCCTGATCAGCGCCTGTCAGTCACTGATCACTGCCTGATAAACACGTGATCAGTGCCCGAACAGCCACGTCATCAGTGCATGCGCAGTCACGTGATCAGTGCATGATAGCCACGTGATCAGTGCGTGCACAGTCCCATGATCAGCGCCTGTCAGTCACTGATCATTGCCTGATAAACACGTGATCAGTGCATGATGAGCCATGTGATCAGTGCCTGATCAGCCACGTCATCAGTGCATGCGCAGTCACGTCATCAGTGCATGATAGCCACGTGATCAGTGCATGCTCAGTCACGTGATCTGGACTTGATCAGCCACGTGATCAGTGCCTGCAGAGTCACGTGATCAGGGCCTGCTGAGCTGCGTGATTCCTGCCGGCTCATCTGCATGACAATTGCCAGCTGAGCTGCGTGATTCCTGTCGGCTCATCTGCTTGACAATTGCCAGCTGAGCTGCGTGATTCCTGCCTGGTCACGTGCTTGATTATTGCCAGTTGAGCAGCATGATTCGTCACTGCTGAGCTCCATGCTTATTGCCTGCTGATTGCGTGGTTCGTGTCTGCTCAGCTCTTTGAGTATTGCCTCCTGAGGTCCCTGTTCGGTCGCCACCTGCCGGGGACCAGCCCCAACTGATCCAGGGTATTCGAAGGAGAGATGGCCTAGGCGACTATTTATATGCTAATCAGAGATGTCAAGAATAATAGTATGAGGAGAGCTCAGTAGGAAAATTCGGTGGAGAAAAGAGACTGAGTAGCTTGGTTTACGCGGAAGACCAATCAAACTTCAAGACAAGAAGTTTGCACCACTTACGTAGGCCGCAGGCGCCCTCTCGAATAGCGAAAGGTGCCTCACCCTAGACACCTTCTCGAGTGGGTCTTAGCAGCCCAGGCATAATTAGTAAGCGTGGTGGGTTCCGCGCTCCAGATGGAGACTCAGCTGGAAGTTAAAGGGAAGAATGACAAGGAACTTTATGAATTGGAGCTGTAAGTTAACTCTTTGACAGAGAGAGCGAGATGGTGGTGGGGGACAGCCCCCAGTGAAATCAGAGGTGAGAGCACAAAGCAATACAGTAGGCAGACTCCGGTTTTTTGGGGGAGATGCTCGAGAATATCCGGGTGGACTCCTGAGGCTCGATCCCGCATTTGCGTATGCCGAGCCTCCTTCCTCATGACCTTTGTCCAGAGTGGAATGCCTCCCCGGCTCCCGGCACATGATCAGTGCATGCTCAGTCACGATATCAGTGCCTGCTCAGCCACGTGATCACTGACGGCACAGTCACGTGATCAGCGCCTCTCAGTCACGTGATCACCGTATGATAAACACGTGATCAGTGAACGACCAGCCACGTGATCACTGCATGCGCAGTCAGGTGGTCAGTTCCTGATCAGCCACCTGATCAGTGCGTGCACAGTCCCCTGATCAGCGCCTGTCAGTCACTGATCACTGCCTGATAAACACGTGATCAGTGCCCGAACAGCCACGTCATCAGTGCATGCGCAGTCACGTGATCAGTGCATGATAGCCACGTGATCAGTGCGTGCACAGTCCCATGATCAGCGCCTGTCAGTCACTGATCATTGCCTGATAAACACGTGATCAGTGCATGATGAGCCATGTGATCAGTGCCCGATCAGCCACGTCATCAGTGCATGCGCAGTCACGTCATCAGTGCATGATAGCCACGTGATCAGTGCATGCTCAGTCACGTGATCTGGACTTGATCAGCCACGTGATCAGTGCCTGCAGAGTCACGTGATCAGGGCCTGCTGAGCTGCGTGATTCCTGCCGGCTCATCTGCATGACAATTGCCATCTGAGCTGCGTGATTCCTGTCGGCTCATCTGCTTGACAATTGCCAGCTGAGCTGCGTGATTCCTGCCTGGTCACGTGCTTGATTATTGCCAGTTGAGCAGCATGATTCGTCACTGCTGAGCTCCATGCTTATTGCCTGCTGATTGCGTGGTTCGTGTCTGCTCAGCTCTTTGAGTATTGCCTCCTGAGGTCCCTGTTCGGTCGCCACCTGCCGGGGACCAGCCCCAACTGATCCAGGGTATTCGAAGGAGAGATGGCCTAGGCGACTATTTATATGCTAATCAGAGATGTCAAGAATAATAGTATGAGGAGAGCTCAGTAGGAAAATTCGGTGGAGAAAAGAGACTGAGTAGCTTGGTTTACGCGGAAGACCAATCAAACTTCAAGACAAGAAGTTTGCACCACTTACGTAGGCCGCAGGCGCCCTCTCGAATAGCGAAAGGTGCCTCACCCTAGACACCTTCTCGAGTGGGTCTTAGCAGCCCAGGCATAATTAGTAAGCGTGGTGGGTTCCGCGCTCCAGATGGAGACTCAGCTGGAAGTTAAAGGGAAGAATGACAAGGAACTTTATGAATTGGAGCTGTAAGTTAACTCTTTGACAGAGAGAGCGAGATGGTGGTGGGGGACAGCCCCCAGTGAAATCAGAGGTGAGAGCACAAAGCAATACAGTAGGCAGACTCTGGTTTTTTGGGGGGAGATGCTCGAGAATATCCGGGTGGACTCCTGAGGCTCGATCCCGCATTTGCGTATGCCGAGCCTCCTTCCTCATGACCTTTGTCCAGAGTGGAATGCCTCCCCGGCTCCCGGCACATGATCAGTGCATGCTCAGTCACGATATCAGTGCCTGCTCAGCCACGTGATCACTGACGGCACAGTCACGTGATCAGCGCCTCTCAGTCACGTGATCACCGTATGATAAACACGTGATCAGTGAACGACCAGCCACGTGATCACTGCATGCGCAGTCAGGTGGTCAGTTCCTGATCAGCCACCTGATCAGTGCGTGCACAGTCCCCTGATCAGCGCCTGTCAGTCACTGATCACTGCCTGATAAACACGTGATCAGTGCCCGAACAGCCACGTCATCAGTGCATGCGCAGTCACGTGATCAGTGCATGATAGCCACGTGATCAGTGCGTGCACAGTCCCATGATCAGCGCCTGTCAGTCACTGATCATTGCCTGATAAACACGTGATCAGTGCATGATGAGCCATGTGATCAGTGCCCGATCAGCCACGTCATCAGTGCATGCGCAGTCACGTCATCAGTGCATGATAGCCACGTGATCAGTGCATGCTCAGTCACGTGATCTGGACTTGATCAGCCACGTGATCAGGGCCTGCTGAGCTGCGTGATTCCTGCCGGCTCATCTGCCAATTGCTGAGCTGCGTGATTCCTGTCGGCTCATCTGCTTGACAATTGCCAGCTGAGCTGCGTGATTCCTGCCTGGTCACGTGCTTGATTATTGCCAGTTGAGCAGCATGATTCGTCACTGCTGAGCTCCATGCTTATTGCCTGCTGATTGCGTGGTTCGTGTCTGCTCAGCTCTTTGAGTATTGCCTCCTGAGGTCCCTGTTCGGTCGCCACCTGCCGGGGACCAGCCCCAACTGATCCAGGGTATTCGAAGGAGAGATGGCCTAGGCGACTATTTATATGCTAATCAGAGATGTCAAGAATAATAGTATGAGGAGAGCTCAGTAGGAAAATTCGGTGGAGAAAAGAGACTGAGTAGCTTGGTTTACGCGGAAGACCAATCAAACTTCAAGACAAGAAGTTTGCACCACTTACGTAGGCCGCAGGCGCCCTCTCGAATAGCGAAAGGTGCCTCACCCTAGACACCTTCTCGAGTGGGTCTTAGCAGCCCAGGCATAATTAGTAAGCGTGGTGGGTTCCGCGCTCCAGATGGAGACTCAGCTGGAAGTTAAAGGGAAGAATGACAAGGAACTTTATGAATTGGAGCTGTAAGTTAACTCTTTGACAGAGAGAGCGAGATGGTGGTGGGGGACAGCCCCCAGTGAAATCAGAGGTGAGAGCACAAAGCAATACAGTAGGCAGACTCTGGTTTTTTTGGGGGAGATGCTCGAGAATATCCGGGTGGACTCCTGAGGCTCGATCCCGCATTTGCGTATGCCGAGCCTCCTTCCTCATGACCTTTGTCCAGAGTGGAATGCCTCCCCGGCTCCCGGCACATGATCAGTGCATGCTCAGTCACGATATCAGTGCCTGCTCAGCCACGTGATCACTGACGGCACAGTCACGTGATCAGCGCCTCTCAGTCACGTGATCACCGTATGATAAACACGTGATCAGTGAACGACCAGCCACGTGATCACTGCATGCGCAGTCAGGTGGTCAGTTCCTGATCAGCCACCTGATCAGTGCGTGCACAGTCCCCTGATCAGCGCCTGTCAGTCACTGATCACTGCCTGATAAACACGTGATCAGTGCCCGAACAGCCACGTCATCAGTGCATGCGCAGTCACGTGATCAGTGCATGATAGCCACGTGATCAGTGCGTGCACAGTCCCATGATCAGCGCCTGTCAGTCACTGATCATTGCCTGATAAACACGTGATCAGTGCATGATGAGCCATGTGATCAGTGCCTGATCAGCCACGTCATCAGTGCATGCGCAGTCACGTCATCAGTGCATGATAGCCACGTGATCAGTGCATGCTCAGTCACGTGATCTGGACTTGATCAGCCACGTGATCAGTGCCTGCAGAGTCACGTGATCAGGGCCTGCTGAGCTGCGTGATTCCTGCCGGCTCATCTGCATGACAATTGCCATCTGCTGCGTGATCAAATTGCCAGCTGAGCTGCGTGATTCCTGCCTGGTCACGTGCTTGATTATTGCCAGTTGAGCAGCATGATTCGTCACTGCTGAGCTCCATGCTTATTGCCTGCTGATTGCGTGGTTCGTGTCTGCTCAGCTCTTTGAGTATTGCCTCCTGAGGTCCCTGTTCGGTCGCCACCTGCCGGGGACCAGCCCCAACTGATCCAGGGTATTCGAAGGAGAGATGGCCTAGGCGACTATTTATATGCTAATCAGAGATGTCAAGAATAATAGTATGAGGAGAGCTCAGTAGGAAAATTCGGTGGAGAAAAGAGACTGAGTAGCTTGGTTTACGCGGAAGACCAATCAAACTTCAAGACAAGAAGTTTGCACCACTTACGTAGGCCGCAGGCGCCCTCTCGAATAGCGAAAGGTGCCTCACCCTAGACACCTTCTCGAGTGGGTCTTAGCAGCCCAGGCATAATTAGTAAGCGTGGTGGGTTCCGCGCTCCAGATGGAGACTCAGCTGGAAGTTAAAGGGAAGAATGACAAGGAACTTTATGAATTGGAGCTGTAAGTTAACTCTTTGACAGAGAGAGCGAGATGGTGGTGGGGGACAGCCCCCAGTGAAATCAGAGGTGAGAGCACAAAGCAATACAGTAGGCAGACTCTGGTTTTTTTGGGGGAGATGCTCGAGAATATCCGGGTGGACTCCTGAGGCTCGATCCCGCATTTGCGTATGCCGAGCCTCCTTCCTCATGACCTTTGTCCAGAGTGGAATGCCTCCCCGGCTCCCGGCACATGATCAGTGCATGCTCAGTCACGATATCAGTGCCTGCTCAGCCACGTGATCACTGACGGCACAGTCACGTGATCAGCGCCTCTCAGTCACGTGATCACCGTATGATAAACACGTGATCAGTGAACGACCAGCCACGTGATCACTGCATGCGCGGTCAGGTGGTCAGTTCCTGATCAGCCACCTGATCAGTGCGTGCACAGTCCCCTGATCAGCGCCTGTCAGTCACTGATCACTGATAAACACGTGATCAGTGCCCGAACAGCCACGTCATCAGTGCATGCGCAGTCACGTGATCAGTGCATGATAGCCACGTGATCAGTGCGTGCACAGTCCCATGATCAGCGCCTGTCAGTCACTGATCATTGCCTGATAAACACGTGATCAGTGCATGATGAGCCATGTGATCAGTGCCCGATCAGCCACGTCATCAGTGCATGCGCAGTCACGTCATCAGTGCATGATAGCCACGTGATCAGTGCATGCTCAGTCACGTGATCTGGACTTGATCAGCCACGTGATCAGTGCCTGCAGAGTCACGTGATCAGGGCCTGCTGAGCTGCGTGATTCCTGCCGGCTCATCTGCATGACAATTGCCATCTGAGCTGCGTGATTCCTGTCGGCTCATCTGCTTGACAATTGCCAGCTGAGCTGCGTGATTCCTGCCTGGTCACGTGCTTGATTATTGCCAGTTGAGCAGCATGATTCGTCACTGCTGAGCTCCATGCTTATTGCCTGCTGATTGCGTGGTTCGTGTCTGCTCAGCTCTTTGAGTATTGCCTCCTGAGGTCCCTGTTCGGTCGCCACCTGCCGGGGACCAGCCCCAACTGATCCAGGGTATTCGAAGGAGAGATGGCCTAGGCGACTATTTATATGCTAATCAGAGATGTCAAGAATAATAGTATGAGGAGAGCTCAGTAGGAAAATTCGGTGGAGAAAAGAGACTGAGTAGCTTGGTTTACGCGGAAGACCAATCAAACTTCAAGACAAGAAGTTTGCACCACTTACGTAGGCCGCAGGCGCCCTCTCGAATAGCGAAAGGTGCCTCACCCTAGACACCTTCTCGAGTGGGTCTTAGCAGCCCAGGCATAATTAGTAAGCGTGGTGGGTTCCGCGCTCCAGATGGAGACTCAGCTGGAAGTTAAAGGGAAGAATGACAAGGAACTTTATGAATTGGAGCTGTAAGTTAACTCTTTGACAGAGAGAGCGAGATGGTGGTGGGGGACAGCCCCCAGTGAAATCAGAGGTGAGAGCACAAAGCAATACAGTAGGCAGACTCTGGTTTTTTGGGGGGAGATGCTCGAGAATATCCGGGTGGACTCCTGAGGCTCGATCCCGCATTTGCGTATGCCGAGCCTCCTTCCTCATGACCTTTGTCCAGAGTGGAATGCCTCCCCGGCTCCCGGCACATGATCAGTGCATGCTCAGTCACGATATCAGTGCCTGCTCAGCCACGTGATCACTGACGGCACAGTCACGTGATCAGCGCCTCTCAGTCACGTGATCACCGTATGATAAACACGTGATCAGTGAACGACCAGCCACGTGATCACTGCATGCGCAGTCAGGTGGTCAGTTCCTGATCAGCCACCTGATCAGTGCGTGCACAGTCCCCTGATCAGCTGTCAGTCACTGATCACTGCCTGATAAACACGTGATCAGTGCCCGAACAGCCACGTCATCAGTGCATGCGCAGTCACGTGATCAGTGCATGATAGCCACGTGATCAGTGCGTGCACAGTCCCATGATCAGCGCCTGTCAGTCACTGATCATTGCCTGATAAACACGTGATCAGTGCATGATGAGCCATGTGATCAGTGCCTGATCAGCCACGTCATCAGTGCATGCGCAGTCACGTCATCAGTGCATGATAGCCACGTGATCAGTGCATGCTCAGTCACGTGATCTGGACTTGATCAGCCACGTGATCAGTGCCTGCAGAGTCACGTGATCAGGGCCTGCTGAGCTGCGTGATTCCTGCCGGCTCATCTGCATGACAATTGCCATCTGAGCTGCGTGATTCCTGTCGGCTCATCTGCTTGACAATTGCCAGCTGAGCTGCGTGATTCCTGCCTGGTCACGTGCTTGATTATTGCCAGTTGAGCAGCATGATTCGTCACTGCTGAGCTCCATGCTTATTGCCTGCTGATTGCGTGGTTCGTGTCTGCTCAGCTCTTTGAGTATTGCCTCCTGAGGTCCCTGTTCGGTCGCCACCTGCCGGGGACCAGCCCCAACTGATCCAGGGTATTCGAAGGAGAGATGGCCTAGGCGACTATTTATATGCTAATCAGAGATGTCAAGAATAATAGTATGAGGAGAGCTCAGTAGGAAAATTCGGTGGAGAAAAGAGACTGAGTAGCTTGGTTTACGCGGAAGACCAATCAAACTTCAAGACAAGAAGTTTGCACCACTTACGTAGGCCGCAGGCGCCCTCTCGAATAGCGAAAGGTGCCTCACCCTAGACACCTTCTCGAGTGGGTCTTAGCAGCCCAGGCATAATTAGTAAGCGTGGTGGGTTCCGCGCTCCAGATGGAGACTCAGCTGGAAGTTAAAGGGAAGAATGACAAGGAACTTTATGAATTGGAGCTGTAAGTTAACTCTTTGACAGAGAGAGCGAGATGGTGGTGGGGGACAGCCCCCAGTGAAATCAGAGGTGAGAGCACAAAGCAATACAGTAGGCAGACTCCGGTTTTTTGGGGGGAGATGCTCGAGAATATCCGGGTGGACTCCTGAGGCTCGATCCCGCATTTGCGTATGCCGAGCCTCCTTCCTCATGACCTTTGTCCAGAGTGGAATGCCTCCCCGGCTCCCGGCACATGATCAGTGCATGCTCAGTCACGATATCAGTGCCTGCTCAGCCACGTGATCACTGACGGCACAGTCACGTGATCAGCGCCTCTCAGTCACGTGATCACCGTATGATAAACACGTGATCAGTGAACGACCAGCCACGTGATCACTGCATGCGCGGTCAGGTGGTCAGTTCCTGATCAGCCACCTGATCAGTGCGTGCACAGTCCCCTGATCAGCGCCTGTCAGTCACTGATCACTGCCTGATAAACACGTGATCAGTGCAAGAACAGCCACGTCATCAGTGCATGCGCAGTCACGTGATCAGTGCATGATAGCCACGTGATCAGTGCGTGCACAGTCCCATGATCAGCGCCTGTCAGTCACTGATCATTGCCTGATAAACACGTGATCAGTGCATGATGAGCCATGTGATCAGTGCCCGATCAGCCACGTCATCAGTGCATGCGCAGTCACGTCATCAGTGCATGATAGCCACGTGATCAGTGCATGCTCAGTCACGTGATCTGGACTTGATCAGCCACGTGATCAGTGCCTGCAGAGTCACGTGATCAGGGCCTGCTGAGCTGCGTGATTCCTGCCGGCTCATCTGCATGACAATTGCCATCTGAGCTGCGTGATTCCTGTCGGCTCATCTGCTTGACAATTGCCAGCTGAGCTGCGTGATTCCTGCCTGGTCACGTGCTTGATTATTGCCAGTTGAGCAGCATGATTCGTCACTGCTGAGCTCCATGCTTATTGCCTGCTGATTGCGTGGTTCGTGTCTGCTCAGCTCTTTGAGTATTGCCTCCTGAGGTCCCTGTTCGGTCGCCACCTGCCGGGGACCAGCCCCAACTGATCCAGGGTATTCGAAGGAGAGATGGCCTAGGCGACTATTTATATGCTAATCAGAGATGTCAAGAATAATAGTATGAGGAGAGCTCAGTAGGAAAATTCGGTGGAGAAAAGAGACTGAGTAGCTTGGTTTACGCGGAAGACCAATCAAACTTCAAGACAAGAAGTTTGCACCACTTACGTAGGCCGCAGGCGCCCTCTCGAATAGCGAAAGGTGCCTCACCCTAGACACCTTCTCGAGTGGGTCTTAGCAGCCCAGGCATAATTAGTAAGCGTGGTGGGTTCCGCGCTCCAGATGGAGACTCAGCTGGAAGTTAAAGGGAAGAATGACAAGGAACTTTATGAATTGGAGCTGTAAGTTAACTCTTTGACAGAGAGAGCGAGATGGTGGTGGGGGACAGCCCCCAGTGAAATCAGAGGTGAGAGCACAAAGCAATACAGTAGGCAGACTCTGGTTTTTTGGGGGGAGATGCTCGAGAATATCCGGGTGGACTCCTGAGGCTCGATCCCGCATTTGCGTATGCCGAGCCTCCTTCCTCATGACCTTTGTCCAGAGTGGAATGCCTCCCCGGCTCCCGGCACATGATCAGTGCATGCTCAGTCACGATATCAGTGCCTGCTCAGCCACGTGATCACTGACGGCACAGTCACGTGATCAGCGCCTCTCAGTCACGTGATCACCGTATGATAAACACGTGATCAGTGAACGACCAGCCACGTGATCACTGCATGCGCAGTCAGGTGGTCAGTTCCTGATCAGCCACCTGATCAGTGCGTGCACAGTCCCCTGATCAGCGCCTGTCAGTCACTGATCACTGCCTGATAAACACGTGATCAGTGCATGCCATCATCAGTGCATGCGCATCACGTGATCAGTGCATGATAGCCACGTGATCAGTGCATGCGTCAGTCACGTCATCAGTGCATGATAGCCACGTGATCAGTGCATGCTCAGTCACGTGATCTGGACTTGATCAGCCACGTGATCAGTGCCTGCAGAGTCACGTGATCAGGGCCTGCTGAGCTGCGTGATTCCTGCCGGCTCATCTGCATGACAATTGCCATCTGAGCTGCGTGATTCCTGTCGGCTCATCTGCTTGACAATTGCCAGCTGAGCTGCGTGATTCCTGCCTGGTCACGTGCTTGATTATTGCCAGTTGAGCAGCATGATTCGTCACTGCTGAGCTCCATGCTTATTGCCTGCTGATTGCGTGGTTCGTGTCTGCTCAGCTCTTTGAGTATTGCCTCCTGAGGTCCCTGTTCGGTCGCCACCTGCCGGGGACCAGCCCCAACTGATCCAGGGTATTCGAAGGAGAGATGGCCTAGGCGACTATTTATATGCTAATCAGAGATGTCAAGAATAATAGTATGAGGAGAGCTCAGTAGGAAAATTCGGTGGAGAAAAGAGACTGAGTAGCTTGGTTTACGCGGAAGACCAATCAAACTTCAAGACAAGAAGTTTGCACCACTTACGTAGGCCGCAGGCGCCCTCTCGAATAGCGAAAGGTGCCTCACCCTAGACACCTTCTCGAGTGGGTCTTAGCAGCCCAGGCATAATTAGTAAGCGTGGTGGGTTCCGCGCTCCAGATGGAGACTCAGCTGGAAGTTAAAGGGAAGAATGACAAGGAACTTTATGAATTGGAGCTGTAAGTTAACTCTTTGACAGAGAGAGCGAGATGGTGGTGGGGGACAGCCCCCAGTGAAATCAGAGGTGAGAGCACAAAGCAATACAGTAGGCAGACTCTGGTTTTTTGGGGGAGATGCTCGAGAATATCCGGGTGGACTCCTGAGGCTCGATCCCGCATTTGCGTATGCCGAGCCTCCTTCCTCATGACCTTTGTCCAGAGTGGAATGCCTCCCCGGCTCCCGGCACATGATCAGTGCATGCTCAGTCACGATATCAGTGCCTGCTCAGCCACGTGATCACTGACGGCACAGTCACGTGATCAGCGCCTCTCAGTCACGTGATCACCGTATGATAAACACGTGATCAGTGAACGACCAGCCACGTGATCACTGCATGCGCAGTCAGGTGGTCAGTTCCTGATCAGCCACCTGATCAGTGCGTGCACAGTCCCCTGATCAGCGCCTGTCAGTCACTGATCACTGCCTGATAAACACGTGATCAGTGCCCGAACAGCCACGTCATCAGTGCATGCGCAGTCACGTGATCAGTGCATGATAGCCACGTGATCAGTGCGTGCACAGTCCCATGATCAGCGCCTGTCAGTCACTGATCATTGCCTGATAAACACGTGATCAGTGCATGATGAGCCATGTGATCAGTGCCTGATCAGCCACGTCATCAGTGCATGCGCAGTCACGTCATCAGTGCATGATAGCCACGTGATCAGTGCATGCTCAGTCACGTGATCTGGACTTGATCAGCCACGTGATCAGTGCCTGCAGAGTCACGTGATCAGGGCCTGCTGAGCTGCGTGATTCCTGCCGGCTCATCTGCATGACAATTGCCATCTGAGCTGCGTGATTCCTGTCGGCTCATCTGCTTGACAATTGCCAGCTGAGCTGCGTGATTCCTGCCTGGTCACGTGCTTGATTATTGCCAGTTGAGCAGCATGATTCGTCACTGCTGAGCTCCATGCTTATTGCCTGCTGATTGCGTGGTTCGTGTCTGCTCAGCTCTTTGAGTATTGCCTCCTGAGGTCCCTGTTCGGTCGCCACCTGCCGGGGACCAGCCCCAACTGATCCAGGGTATTCGAAGGAGAGATGGCCTAGGCGACTATTTATATGCTAATCAGAGATGTCAAGAATAATAGTATGAGGAGAGCTCAGTAGGAAAATTCGGTGGAGAAAAGAGACTGAGTAGCTTGGTTTACGCGGAAGACCAATCAAACTTCAAGACAAGAAGTTTGCACCACTTACGTAGGCCGCAGGCGCCCTCTCGAATAGCGAAAGGTGCCTCACCCTAGACACCTTCTCGAGTGGGTCTTAGCAGCCCAGGCATAATTAGTAAGCGTGGTGGGTTCCGCGCTCCAGATGGAGACTCAGCTGGAAGTTAAAGGGAAGAATGACAAGGAACTTTATGAATTGGAGCTGTAAGTTAACTCTTTGACAGAGAGAGCGAGATGGTGGTGGGGGACAGCCCCCAGTGAAATCAGAGGTGAGAGCACAAAGCAATACAGTAGGCAGACTCTGGTTTTTTGGGGGGAGATGCTCGAGAATATCCGGGTGGACTCCTGAGGCTCGATCCCGCATTTGCGTATGCCGAGCCTCCTTCCTCATGACCTTTGTCCAGAGTGGAATGCCTCCCCGGCTCCCGGCACATGATCAGTGCATGCTCAGTCACGATATCAGTGCCTGCTCAGCCACGTGATCACTGACGGCACAGTCACGTGATCAGCGCCTCTCAGTCACGTGATCACCGTATGATAAACACGTGATCAGTGAACGACCAGCCACGTGATCACTGCATGCGCAGTCAGGTGGTCAGTTCCTGATCAGCCACCTGATCAGTGCGTGCACAGTCCCCTGATCAGCGCCTGTCAGTCACTGATCACTGCCTGATAAACACGTGATCAGTGCATGATGAGCCATGTGATCAGTGCACTGATCAGCCACGTCATCAGTGCATGCGCAGTCACGTCATCAGTGCATGATAGCCACGTGATCAGTGCATGCTCAGTCACGTGATCTGGACTTGATCAGCCACGTGATCAGTGCCTGCAGAGTCACGTGATCAGGGCCTGCTGAGCTGCGTGATTCCTGCCGGCTCATCTGCATGACAATTGCCATCTGAGCTGCGTGATTCCTGTCGGCTCATCTGCTTGACAATTGCCAGCTGAGCTGCGTGATTCCTGCCTGGTCACGTGCTTGATTATTGCCAGTTGAGCAGCATGATTCGTCACTGCTGAGCTCCATGCTTATTGCCTGCTGATTGCGTGGTTCGTGTCTGCTCAGCTCTTTGAGTATTGCCTCCTGAGGTCCCTGTTCGGTCGCCACCTGCCGGGGACCAGCCCCAACTGATCCAGGGTATTCGAAGGAGAGATGGCCTAGGCGACTATTTATATGCTAATCAGAGATGTCAAGAATAATAGTATGAGGAGAGCTCAGTAGGAAAATTCGGTGGAGAAAAGAGACTGAGTAGCTTGGTTTACGCGGAAGACCAATCAAACTTCAAGACAAGAAGTTTGCACCACTTACGTAGGCCGCAGGCGCCCTCTCGAATAGCGAAAGGTGCCTCACCCTAGACACCTTCTCGAGTGGGTCTTAGCAGCCCAGGCATAATTAGTAAGCGTGGTGGGTTCCGCGCTCCAGATGGAGACTCAGCTGGAAGTTAAAGGGAAGAATGACAAGGAACTTTATGAATTGGAGCTGTAAGTTAACTCTTTGACAGAGAGAGCGAGATGGTGGTGGGGGACAGCCCCCAGTGAAATCAGAGGTGAGAGCACAAAGCAATACAGTAGGCAGACTCTGGTTTTTTTGGGGGAGATGCTCGAGAATATCCGGGTGGACTCCTGAGGCTCGATCCCGCATTTGCGTATGCCGAGCCTCCTTCCTCATGACCTTTGTCCAGAGTGGAATGCCTCCCCGGCTCCCGGCACATGATCAGTGCATGCTCAGTCACGATATCAGTGCCTGCTCAGCCACGTGATCACTGACGGCACAGTCACGTGATCAGCGCCTCTCAGTCACGTGATCACCGTATGATAAACACGTGATCAGTGAACGACCAGCCACGTGATCACTGCATGCGCAGTCAGGTGGTCAGTTCCTGATCAGCCACCTGATCAGTGCGTGCACAGTCCCCTGATCAGCGCCTGTCAGTCACTGATCACTGCCTGATAAACACGTGATCAGTGCATGATGAGCCATGTGATCAGTGCCTGATCAGATCAGCACGTCATCAGTGCAGTGCATGCATGTCACGATCATCAGTGCATGAGTAGCATCACATGATAGCCACGTGATCAGTGCATGCTCAGTCACGTGATCTGGACTTGATCAGCCACGTGATCAGTGCCTGCAGAGTCACGTGATCAGGGCCTGCTGAGCTGCGTGATTCCTGCCGGCTCATCTGCATGACAATTGCCATCTGAGCTGCGTGATTCCTGTCGGCTCATCTGCTTGACAATTGCCAGCTGAGCTGCGTGATTCCTGCCTGGTCACGTGCTTGATTATTGCCAGTTGAGCAGCATGATTCGTCACTGCTGAGCTCCATGCTTATTGCCTGCTGATTGCGTGGTTCGTGTCTGCTCAGCTCTTTGAGTATTGCCTCCTGAGGTCCCTGTTCGGTCGCCACCTGCCGGGGACCAGCCCCAACTGATCCAGGGTATTCGAAGGAGAGATGGCCTAGGCGACTATTTATATGCTAATCAGAGATGTCAAGAATAATAGTATGAGGAGAGCTCAGTAGGAAAATTCGGTGGAGAAAAGAGACTGAGTAGCTTGGTTTACGCGGAAGACCAATCAAACTTCAAGACAAGAAGTTTGCACCACTTACGTAGGCCGCAGGCGCCCTCTCGAATAGCGAAAGGTGCCTCACCCTAGACACCTTCTCGAGTGGGTCTTAGCAGCCCAGGCATAATTAGTAAGCGTGGTGGGTTCCGCGCTCCAGATGGAGACTCAGCTGGAAGTTAAAGGGAAGAATGACAAGGAACTTTATGAATTGGAGCTGTAAGTTAACTCTTTGACAGAGAGAGCGAGATGGTGGTGGGGGACAGCCCCCAGTGAAATCAGAGGTGAGAGCACAAAGCAATACAGTAGGCAGACTCTGGTTTTTTGGGGGGAGATGCTCGAGAATATCCGGGTGGACTCCTGAGGCTCGATCCCGCATTTGCGTATGCCGAGCCTCCTTCCTCATGACCTTTGTCCAGAGTGGAATGCCTCCCCGGCTCCCGGCACATGATCAGTGCATGCTCAGTCACGATATCAGTGCCTGCTCAGCCACGTGATCACTGACGGCACAGTCACGTGATCAGCGCCTCTCAGTCACGTGATCACCGTATGATAAACACGTGATCAGTGAACGACCAGCCACGTGATCACTGCATGCGCAGTCAGGTGGTCAGTTCCTGATCAGCCACCTGATCAGTGCGTGCACAGTCCCCTGATCAGCGCCTGTCAGTCACTGATCACTGCCTGATAAACACGTGATCAGTGCCCGAACAGCCACGTCATCAGTGCATGCGCAGTCACGTGATCAGTGCATGATAGCCACGTGATCAGTGCGTGCACAGTCCCATGATCAGCGCCTGTCAGTCACTGATCATTGCCTGATAAACACGTGATCAGTGCATGATGAGCCATGTGATCAGTGCCTGATCAGCCACGTCATCAGTGCATGCGCAGTCACGTCATCAGTGCATGATAGCCACGTGATCAGTGCATGCTCAGTCACGTGATCTGGACTTGATCAGCCACGTGATCAGTGCCTGCAGAGTCACGTGATCAGGGCCTGCTGAGCTGCGTGATTCCTGCCGGCTCATCTGCATGACAATTGCCATCTGAGCTGCGTGATTCCTGTCGGCTCATCTGCTTGACAATTGCCAGCTGAGCTGCGTGATTCCTGCCTGGTCACGTGCTTGATTATTGCCAGTTGAGCAGCATGATTCGTCACTGCTGAGCTCCATGCTTATTGCCTGCTGATTGCGTGGTTCGTGTCTGCTCAGCTCTTTGAGTATTGCCTCCTGAGGTCCCTGTTCGGTCGCCACCTGCCGGGGACCAGCCCCAACTGATCCAGGGTATTCGAAGGAGAGATGGCCTAGGCGACTATTTATATGCTAATCAGAGATGTCAAGAATAATAGTATGAGGAGAGCTCAGTAGGAAAATTCGGTGGAGAAAAGAGACTGAGTAGCTTGGTTTACGCGGAAGACCAATCAAACTTCAAGACAAGAAGTTTGCACCACTTACGTAGGCCGCAGGCGCCCTCTCGAATAGCGAAAGGTGCCTCACCCTAGACACCTTCTCGAGTGGGTCTTAGCAGCCCAGGCATAATTAGTAAGCGTGGTGGGTTCCGCGCTCCAGATGGAGACTCAGCTGGAAGTTAAAGGGAAGAATGACAAGGAACTTTATGAATTGGAGCTGTAAGTTAACTCTTTGACAGAGAGAGCGAGATGGTGGTGGGGGACAGCCCCCAGTGAAATCAGAGGTGAGAGCACAAAGCAATACAGTAGGCAGACTCTGGTTTTTTTGGGGGGAGATGCTCGAGAATATCCGGGTGGACTCCTGAGGCTCGATCCCGCATTTGCGTATGCCGAGCCTCCTTCCTCATGACCTTTGTCCAGAGTGGAATGCCTCCCCGGCTCCCGGCACATGATCAGTGCATGCTCAGTCACGATATCAGTGCCTGCTCAGCCACGTGATCACTGACGGCACAGTCACGTGATCAGCGCCTCTCAGTCACGTGATCACCGTATGATAAACACGTGATCAGTGAACGACCAGCCACGTGATCACTGCATGCGCAGTCAGGTGGTCAGTTCCTGATCAGCCACCTGATCAGTGCGTGCACAGTCCCCTGATCAGCGCCTGTCAGTCACTGATCACTGCCTGATAAACACGTGATCAGTGCCCGAACAGCCACGTCATCAGTGCATGCGCAGTCACGTGATCAGTGCATGATAGCCACGTGATCAGTGCGTGCACAGTCCCATGATCAGCGCCTGTCAGTCACTGATCATTGCCTGATAAACACGTGATCAGTGCATGATGAGCCATGTGATCAGTGCCTGATCAGCCACGTCATCAGTGCATGCGCAGTCACGTCATCAGTGCATGATAGCCACGTGATCAGTGCATGCTCAGTCACGTGATCTGGACTTGATCAGCCACGTGATCAGTGCCTGCAGAGTCACGTGATCAGGGCCAGCTGAGCTGCGTGATTCCTGCCGGCTCATCTGCTTGACAATTGCCAGCTGAGCTGCGTGATTCCTGCCTGGTCACGTGCTTGATTATTGCCAGTTGAGCAGCATGATTCGTCACTGCTGAGCTCCATGCTTATTGCCTGCTGATTGCGTGGTTCGTGTCTGCTCAGCTCTTTGAGTATTGCCTCCTGAGGTCCCTGTTCGGTCGCCACCTGCCGGGGACCAGCCCCAACTGATCCAGGGTATTCGAAGGAGAGATGGCCTAGGCGACTATTTATATGCTAATCAGAGATGTCAAGAATAATAGTATGAGGAGAGCTCAGTAGGAAAATTCGGTGGAGAAAAGAGACTGAGTAGCTTGGTTTACGCGGAAGACCAATCAAACTTCAAGACAAGAAGTTTGCACCACTTACGTAGGCCGCAGGCGCCCTCTCGAATAGCGAAAGGTGCCTCACCCTAGACACCTTCTCGAGTGGGTCTTAGCAGCCCAGGCATAATTAGTAAGCGTGGTGGGTTCCGCGCTCCAGATGGAGACTCAGCTGGAAGTTAAAGGGAAGAATGACAAGGAACTTTATGAATTGGAGCTGTAAGTTAACTCTTTGACAGAGAGAGCGAGATGGTGGTGGGGGACAGCCCCCAGTGAAATCAGAGGTGAGAGCACAAAGCAATACAGTAGGCAGACTCTGGTTTTTTGGGGGGAGATGCTCGAGAATATCCGGGTGGACTCCTGAGGCTCGATCCCGCATTTGCGTATGCCGAGCCTCCTTCCTCATGACCTTTGTCCAGAGTGGAATGCCTCCCCGGCTCCCGGCACATGATCAGTGCATGCTCAGTCACGATATCAGTGCCTGCTCAGCCACGTGATCACTGACGGCACAGTCACGTGATCAGCGCCTCTCAGTCACGTGATCACCGTATGATAAACACGTGATCAGTGAACGACCAGCCACGTGATCACTGCATGCGCAGTCAGGTGGTCAGTTCCTGATCAGCCACCTGATCAGTGCGTGCACAGTCCCCTGATCAGCGCCTGTCAGTCACTGATCACTGCCTGATAAACACGTGATCAGTGCCCGAACAGCCACGTCATCAGTGCATGCGCAGTCACGTGATCAGTGCATGATAGCCACGTGATCAGTGCGTGCACAGTCCCATGATCAGCGCCTGTCAGTCACTGATCATTGCCTGATAAACACGTGATCAGTGCATGATGAGCCATGTGATCAGTGCCTGATCAGCCACGTCATCAGTGCATGCGCAGTCACGTCATCAGTGCATGATAGCCACGTGATCAGTGCATGCTCAGTCACGTGATCTGGACTTGATCAGCCACGTGATCAGTGCCTGCAGAGTCACGTGATCAGGGCCTGCTGAGCTGCGTGATTCCTGCCGGCTCATCTGCATGACAATTGCCAGCTGAGCTGCGTGATTCCTGTCGGCTCATCTGCTTGACAATTGCCAGCTGAGCTGCGTGATTCCTGCCTGGTCACGTGCTTGATTATTGCCAGTTGAGCAGCATGATTCGTCACTGCTGAGCTCCATGCTTATTGCCTGCTGATTGCGTGGTTCGTGTCTGCTCAGCTCTTTGAGTATTGCCTCCTGAGGTCCCTGTTCGGTCGCCACCTGCCGGGGACCAGCCCCAACTGATCCAGGGTATTCGAAGGAGAGATGGCCTAGGCGACTATTTATATGCTAATCAGAGATGTCAAGAATAATAGTATGAGGAGAGCTCAGTAGGAAAATTCGGTGGAGAAAAGAGACTGAGTAGCTTGGTTTACGCGGAAGACCAATCAAACTTCAAGACAAGAAGTTTGCACCACTTACGTAGGCCGCAGGCGCCCTCTCGAATAGCGAAAGGTGCCTCACCCTAGACACCTTCTCGAGTGGGTCTTAGCAGCCCAGGCATAATTAGTAAGCGTGGTGGGTTCCGCGCTCCAGATGGAGACTCAGCTGGAAGTTAAAGGGAAGAATGACAAGGAACTTTATGAATTGGAGCTGTAAGTTAACTCTTTGACAGAGAGAGCGAGATGGTGGTGGGGGACAGCCCCCAGTGAAATCAGAGGTGAGAGCACAAAGCAATACAGTAGGCAGACTCTGGTTTTTGGGGGGAGATGCTCGAGAATATCCGGGTGGACTCCTGAGGCTCGATCCCGCATTTGCGTATGCCGAGCCTCCTTCCTCATGACCTTTGTCCAGAGTGGAATGCCTCCCCGGCTCCCGGCACATGATCAGTGCATGCTCAGTCACGATATCAGTGCCTGCTCAGCCACGTGATCACTGACGGCACAGTCACGTGATCAGCGCCTCTCAGTCACGTGATCACCGTATGATAAACACGTGATCAGTGAACGACCAGCCACGTGATCACTGCATGCGCAGTCAGGTGGTCAGTTCCTGATCAGCCACCTGATCAGTGCGTGCACAGTCCCCTGATCAGCGCCTGTCAGTCACTGATCACTGCCTGATAAACACGTGATCAGTGCCCGAACAGCCACGTCATCAGTGCATGCGCAGTCACGTGATCAGTGCATGATAGCCACGTGATCAGTGCGTGCACAGTCCCATGATCAGCGCCTGTCAGTCACTGATCATTGCCTGATAAACACGTGATCAGTGCATGATGAGCCATGTGATCAGTGCCTGATCAGCCACGTCATCAGTGCATGCGCAGTCACGTCATCAGTGCATGATAGCCACGTGATCAGTGCATGCTCAGTCACGTGATCTGGACTTGATCAGCCACGTGATCAGTGCCTGCAGAGTCACGTGATCAGGGCCTGCTGAGCTGCGTGATTCCTGCCGGCTCATCTGCATGACAATTGCCAGCTGAGCTGCGTGATTCCTGTCGGCTCATCTGCTTGACAATTGCCAGCTGAGCTGCGTGATTCCTGCCTGGTCACGTGCTTGATTATTGCCAGTTGAGCAGCATGATTCGTCACTGCTGAGCTCCATGCTTATTGCCTGCTGATTGCGTGGTTCGTGTCTGCTCAGCTCTTTGAGTATTGCCTCCTGAGGTCCCTGTTCGGTCGCCACCTGCCGGGGACCAGCCCCAACTGATCCAGGGTATTCGAAGGAGAGATGGCCTAGGCGACTATTTATATGCTAATCAGAGATGTCAAGAATAATAGTATGAGGAGAGCTCAGTAGGAAAATTCGGTGGAGAAAAGAGACTGAGTAGCTTGGTTTACGCGGAAGACCAATCAAACTTCAAGACAAGAAGTTTGCACCACTTACGTAGGCCGCAGGCGCCCTCTCGAATAGCGAAAGGTGCCTCACCCTAGACACCTTCTCGAGTGGGTCTTAGCAGCCCAGGCATAATTAGTAAGCGTGGTGGGTTCCGCGCTCCAGATGGAGACTCAGCTGGAAGTTAAAGGGAAGAATGACAAGGAACTTTATGAATTGGAGCTGTAAGTTAACTCTTTGACAGAGAGAGCGAGATGGTGGTGGGGGACAGCCCCCAGTGAAATCAGAGGTGAGAGCACAAAGCAATACAGTAGGCAGACTCTGGTTTTTTGGGGGAGATGCTCGAGAATATCCGGGTGGACTCCTGAGGCTCGATCCCGCATTTGCGTATGCCGAGCCTCCTTCCTCATGACCTTTGTCCAGAGTGGAATGCCTCCCCGGCTCCCGGCACATGATCAGTGCATGCTCAGTCACGATATCAGTGCCTGCTCAGCCACGTGATCACTGACGGCACAGTCACGTGATCAGCGCCTCTCAGTCACGTGATCACCGTATGATAAACACGTGATCAGTGAACGACCAGCCACGTGATCACTGCATGCGCAGTCAGGTGGTCAGTTCCTGATCAGCCACCTGATCAGTGCGTGCACAGTCCCCTGATCAGCGCCTGTCAGTCACTGATCACTGCCTGATAAACACGTGATCAGTGCATGATGAGTCCATCAGTGATCCAGTGATCAGTGATCAGATCAGCAGTCACTGATCATCCTGATAAACACGTGATCAGTGCATGATGAGCCATGTGATCAGTGCATCAGCCACGTCATCAGTGCATGCGCAGTCACGTCATCAGTGCATGATAGCCACGTGATCAGTGCATGCTCAGTCACGTGATCTGGACTTGATCAGCCACGTGATCAGTGCCTGCAGAGTCACGTGATCAGGGCCTGCTGAGCTGCGTGATTCCTGCCGGCTCATCTGCATGACAATTGCCAGCTGAGCTGCGTGATTCCTGTCGGCTCATCTGCTTGACAATTGCCAGCTGAGCTGCGTGATTCCTGCCTGGTCACGTGCTTGATTATTGCCAGTTGAGCAGCATGATTCGTCACTGCTGAGCTCCATGCTTATTGCCTGCTGATTGCGTGGTTCGTGTCTGCTCAGCTCTTTGAGTATTGCCTCCTGAGGTCCCTGTTCGGTCGCCACCTGCCGGGGACCAGCCCCAACTGATCCAGGGTATTCGAAGGAGAGATGGCCTAGGCGACTATTTATATGCTAATCAGAGATGTCAAGAATAATAGTATGAGGAGAGCTCAGTAGGAAAATTCGGTGGAGAAAAGAGACTGAGTAGCTTGGTTTACGCGGAAGACCAATCAAACTTCAAGACAAGAAGTTTGCACCACTTACGTAGGCCGCAGGCGCCCTCTCGAATAGCGAAAGGTGCCTCACCCTAGACACCTTCTCGAGTGGGTCTTAGCAGCCCAGGCATAATTAGTAAGCGTGGTGGGTTCCGCGCTCCAGATGGAGACTCAGCTGGAAGTTAAAGGGAAGAATGACAAGGAACTTTATGAATTGGAGCTGTAAGTTAACTCTTTGACAGAGAGAGCGAGATGGTGGTGGGGGACAGCCCCCAGTGAAATCAGAGGTGAGAGCACAAAGCAATACAGTAGGCAGACTCTGGTTTTTTTGGGGGGAGATGCTCGAGAATATCCGGGTGGACTCCTGAGGCTCGATCCCGCATTTGCGTATGCCGAGCCTCCTTCCTCATGACCTTTGTCCAGAGTGGAATGCCTCCCCGGCTCCCGGCACATGATCAGTGCATGCTCAGTCACGATATCAGTGCCTGCTCAGCCACGTGATCACTGACGGCACAGTCACGTGATCAGCGCCTCTCAGTCACGTGATCACCGTATGATAAACACGTGATCAGTGAACGACCAGCCACGTGATCACTGCATGCGCAGTCAGGTGGTCAGTTCCTGATCAGCCACCTGATCAGTGCGTGCACAGTCCCCTGATCAGCGCCTGTCAGTCACTGATCACTGCCTGATAAACACGTGATCAGTGCCCGAACAGCCACGTCATCAGTGCATGCGCAGTCACGTGATCAGTGCATGATAGCCACGTGATCAGTGCGTGCACAGTCCCATGATCAGCGCCTGTCAGTCACTGATCATTGCCTGATAAACACGTGATCAGTGCATGATGAGCCATGTGATCAGTGCCTGATCAGCCACGTCATCAGTGCATGCGCAGTCACGTCATCAGTGCATGATAGCCACGTGATCAGTGCATGCTCAGTCACGTGATCTGGACTTGATCAGCCACGTGATCAGTGCCTGCAGAGTCACGTGATCAGGGCCTGCTGAGCTGCGTGATTCCTGCTCATCTGCTTGATCTGCCATCTGCTTGACAATTGCCAGCTGAGCTGCGTGATTCCTGCCTGGTCACGTGCTTGATTATTGCCAGTTGAGCAGCATGATTCGTCACTGCTGAGCTCCATGCTTATTGCCTGCTGATTGCGTGGTTCGTGTCTGCTCAGCTCTTTGAGTATTGCCTCCTGAGGTCCCTGTTCGGTCGCCACCTGCCGGGGACCAGCCCCAACTGATCCAGGGTATTCGAAGGAGAGATGGCCTAGGCGACTATTTATATGCTAATCAGAGATGTCAAGAATAATAGTATGAGGAGAGCTCAGTAGGAAAATTCGGTGGAGAAAAGAGACTGAGTAGCTTGGTTTACGCGGAAGACCAATCAAACTTCAAGACAAGAAGTTTGCACCACTTACGTAGGCCGCAGGCGCCCTCTCGAATAGCGAAAGGTGCCTCACCCTAGACACCTTCTCGAGTGGGTCTTAGCAGCCCAGGCATAATTAGTAAGCGTGGTGGGTTCCGCGCTCCAGATGGAGACTCAGCTGGAAGTTAAAGGGAAGAATGACAAGGAACTTTATGAATTGGAGCTGTAAGTTAACTCTTTGACAGAGAGAGCGAGATGGTGGTGGGGGACAGCCCCCAGTGAAATCAGAGGTGAGAGCACAAAGCAATACAGTAGGCAGACTCTGGTTTTTTGGGGGAGATGCTCGAGAATATCCGGGTGGACTCCTGAGGCTCGATCCCGCATTTGCGTATGCCGAGCCTCCTTCCTCATGACCTTTGTCCAGAGTGGAATGCCTCCCCGGCTCCCGGCACATGATCAGTGCATGCTCAGTCACGATATCAGTGCCTGCTCAGCCACGTGATCACTGACGGCACAGTCACGTGATCAGCGCCTCTCAGTCACGTGATCACCGTATGATAAACACGTGATCAGTGAACGACCAGCCACGTGATCACTGCATGCGCGGTCAGGTGGTCAGTTCCTGATCAGCCACCTGATCAGTGCGTGCACAGTCCCCTGATCAGCGCCTGTCAGTCACTGATCACTGCCTGATAAACACGTGATCAGTGCCCGAACAGCCACGTCATCAGTGCATGCGCAGTCACGTGATCAGTGCATGATAGCCACGTGATCAGTGCGTGCACAGTCCCATGATCAGCGCCTGTCAGTCACTGATCATTGCCTGATAAACACGTGATCAGTGCATGATGAGCCATGTGATCAGTGCCTGATCAGCCACGTCATCAGTGCATGCGCAGTCACGTCATCAGTGCATGATAGCCACGTGATCAGTGCATGCTCAGTCACGTGATCTGGACTTGATCAGCCACGTGATCAGTGCCTGCAGAGTCACGTGATCAGGGCCTGCTGAGCTGCGTGATTCCTGCCGGCTCATCTGCTTGACTGAATTCCTGCCATCTGCTTGACAATTGCCAGCTGAGCTGCGTGATTCCTGCCTGGTCACGTGCTTGATTATTGCCAGTTGAGCAGCATGATTCGTCACTGCTGAGCTCCATGCTTATTGCCTGCTGATTGCGTGGTTCGTGTCTGCTCAGCTCTTTGAGTATTGCCTCCTGAGGTCCCTGTTCGGTCGCCACCTGCCGGGGACCAGCCCCAACTGATCCAGGGTATTCGAAGGAGAGATGGCCTAGGCGACTATTTATATGCTAATCAGAGATGTCAAGAATAATAGTATGAGGAGAGCTCAGTAGGAAAATTCGGTGGAGAAAAGAGACTGAGTAGCTTGGTTTACGCGGAAGACCAATCAAACTTCAAGACAAGAAGTTTGCACCACTTACGTAGGCCGCAGGCGCCCTCTCGAATAGCGAAAGGTGCCTCACCCTAGACACCTTCTCGAGTGGGTCTTAGCAGCCCAGGCATAATTAGTAAGCGTGGTGGGTTCCGCGCTCCAGATGGAGACTCAGCTGGAAGTTAAAGGGAAGAATGACAAGGAACTTTATGAATTGGAGCTGTAAGTTAACTCTTTGACAGAGAGAGCGAGATGGTGGTGGGGGACAGCCCCCAGTGAAATCAGAGGTGAGAGCACAAAGCAATACAGTAGGCAGACTCTGGTTTTTTGGGGGGAGATGCTCGAGAATATCCGGGTGGACTCCTGAGGCTCGATCCCGCATTTGCGTATGCCGAGCCTCCTTCCTCATGACCTTTGTCCAGAGTGGAATGCCTCCCCGGCTCCCGGCACATGATCAGTGCATGCTCAGTCACGATATCAGTGCCTGCTCAGCCACGTGATCACTGACGGCACAGTCACGTGATCAGCGCCTCTCAGTCACGTGATCACCGTATGATAAACACGTGATCAGTGAACGACCAGCCACGTGATCACTGCATGCGCAGTCAGGTGGTCAGTTCCTGATCAGCCACCTGATCAGTGCGTGCACAGTCCCCTGATCAGCGCCTGTCAGTCACTGATCACTGCCTGATAAACACGTGATCAGTGCCCGAACAGCCACGTCATCAGTGCATGCGCAGTCACGTGATCAGTGCATGATAGCCACGTGATCAGTGCGTGCACAGTCCCATGATCAGCGCCTGTCAGTCACTGATCATTGCCTGATAAACACGTGATCAGTGCATGATGAGCCATGTGATCAGTGCCTGATCAGCCACGTCATCAGTGCATGATAGCCACGTGATCAGTGCATGCTCAGTCACGTGATCTGGACTTGATCAGCCACGTGATCAGTGCCTGCAGAGTCACGTGATCAGGGCCTGCTGAGCTGCGTGATTCCTGCCGGCTCATCTGCATGACAATTGCCAGCTGAGCTGCGTGATTCCTGTCGGCTCATCTGCTTGACAATTGCCAGCTGAGCTGCGTGATTCCTGCCTGGTCACGTGCTTGATTATTGCCAGTTGAGCAGCATGATTCGTCACTGCTGAGCTCCATGCTTATTGCCTGCTGATTGCGTGGTTCGTGTCTGCTCAGCTCTTTGAGTATTGCCTCCTGAGGTCCCTGTTCGGTCGCCACCTGCCGGGGACCAGCCCCAACTGATCCAGGGTATTCGAAGGAGAGATGGCCTAGGCGACTATTTATATGCTAATCAGAGATGTCAAGAATAATAGTATGAGGAGAGCTCAGTAGGAAAATTCGGTGGAGAAAAGAGACTGAGTAGCTTGGTTTACGCGGAAGACCAATCAAACTTCAAGACAAGAAGTTTGCACCACTTACGTAGGCCGCAGGCGCCCTCTCGAATAGCGAAAGGTGCCTCACCCTAGACACCTTCTCGAGTGGGTCTTAGCAGCCCAGGCATAATTAGTAAGCGTGGTGGGTTCCGCGCTCCAGATGGAGACTCAGCTGGAAGTTAAAGGGAAGAATGACAAGGAACTTTATGAATTGGAGCTGTAAGTTAACTCTTTGACAGAGAGAGCGAGATGGTGGTGGGGGACAGCCCCCAGTGAAATCAGAGGTGAGAGCACAAAGCAATACAGTAGGCAGACTCTGGTTTTTTTGGGGGAGATGCTCGAGAATATCCGGGTGGACTCCTGAGGCTCGATCCCGCATTTGCGTATGCCGAGCCTCCTTCCTCATGACCTTTGTCCAGAGTGGAATGCCTCCCCGGCTCCCGGCACATGATCAGTGCATGCTCAGTCACGATATCAGTGCCTGCTCAGCCACGTGATCACTGACGGCACAGTCACGTGATCAGCGCCTCTCAGTCACGTGATCACCGTATGATAAACACGTGATCAGTGAACGACCAGCCACGTGATCACTGCATGCGCAGTCAGGTGGTCAGTTCCTGATCAGCCACCTGATCAGTGCGTGCACAGTCCCCTGATCAGCGCCTGTCAGTCACTGATCACTGCCTGATAAACACGTGATCAGTGCCCGAACAGCCACGTCATCAGTGCATGCGCAGTCACGTGATCAGTGCATGATAGCCACGTGATCAGTGCGTGCACAGTCCCATGATCAGCGCCTGTCAGTCACTGATCATTGCCTGATAAACACGTGATCAGTGCATGATGAGCCATGTGATCAGTGCCTGATCAGCCACGTCATCAGTGCATGCGCAGTCACGTCATCAGTGCATGATAGCCACGTGATCAGTGCATGCTCAGTCACGTGATCTGGACTTGATCAGCCACGTGATCAGTGCCTGCAGAGTCACGTGATCAGGGCCTGCTGAGCTGCGTGATTCCTGCCGGCTCATCTGCTTGACAATTGCCAGCTGAGCTGCGTGATTCCTGCCTGGTCACGTGCTTGATTATTGCCAGTTGAGCAGCATGATTCGTCACTGCTGAGCTCCATGCTTATTGCCTGCTGATTGCGTGGTTCGTGTCTGCTCAGCTCTTTGAGTATTGCCTCCTGAGGTCCCTGTTCGGTCGCCACCTGCCGGGGACCAGCCCCAACTGATCCAGGGTATTCGAAGGAGAGATGGCCTAGGCGACTATTTATATGCTAATCAGAGATGTCAAGAATAATAGTATGAGGAGAGCTCAGTAGGAAAATTCGGTGGAGAAAAGAGACTGAGTAGCTTGGTTTACGCGGAAGACCAATCAAACTTCAAGACAAGAAGTTTGCACCACTTACGTAGGCCGCAGGCGCCCTCTCGAATAGCGAAAGGTGCCTCACCCTAGACACCTTCTCGAGTGGGTCTTAGCAGCCCAGGCATAATTAGTAAGCGTGGTGGGTTCCGCGCTCCAGATGGAGACTCAGCTGGAAGTTAAAGGGAAGAATGACAAGGAACTTTATGAATTGGAGCTGTAAGTTAACTCTTTGACAGAGAGAGCGAGATGGTGGTGGGGGACAGCCCCCAGTGAAATCAGAGGTGAGAGCACAAAGCAATACAGTAGGCAGACTCTGGTTTTTGGGGGGGAGATGCTCGAGAATATCCGGGTGGACTCCTGAGGCTCGTTCCCGCATTTGCGTATGCCGAGCCTCCTTCCTCATGACCTTTGTCCAGAGTGGAATGCCTCCCCGGCTCCCGGCACATGATCAGTGCATGCTCAGTCACGATATCAGTGCCTGCTCAGCCACGTGATCACTGACGGCACAGTCACGTGATCAGCGCCTCTCAGTCACGTGATCACCGTATGATAAACACGTGATCAGTGAACGACCAGCCACGTGATCACTGCATGCGCAGTCAGGTGGTCAGTTCCTGATCAGCCACCTGATCAGTGCGTGCACAGTCCCATGATCAGAGCCTGTCAGTCACTGATCATTGCCTGATAAACACGTGATCAGTGCATGATGAGCCATGTGATCAGTGCATGATCAGCCACGTCATCAGTGCATGCGCAGTCACGTGATCAGTGCATGATAGCCACGTGATCAGTGCATGCTCAGTCACGTGATCTGGACTTGATCAGCCACGTGATCAGTGCCTGCAGAGTCACGTGATCAGGGCCTGCTGAGCTGCGTGATTCCTGCCGGCTCATCTGCTTGACAATTGCCAGCTGAGCTGCGTGATTCCTGCCTGGTCACGTGCTTGATTATTGCCAGTTGAGCAGCATGATTCGTCACTGCTGAGCTCCATGCTTATTGCCTGCTGATTGCGTGGTTCGTGTCTGCTCAGCTCTTTGAGTATTGCCTCCTGAGGTCCCTGTTCGGTCGCCACCTGCCGGGGACCAGCCCCAACTGATCCAGGGTATTCGAAGGAGAGATGGCCTAGGCGACTATTTATATGCTAATCAGAGATGTCAAGAATAATAGTATGAGGAGAGCTCAGTAGGAAAATTCGGTGGAGAAAAGAGACTGAGTAGCTTGGTTTACGCGGAAGACCAATCAAACTTCAAGACAAGAAGTTTGCACCACTTACGTAGGCCGCAGGCGCCCTCTCGAATAGCGAAAGGTGCCTCACCCTAGACACCTTCTCGAGTGGGTCTTAGCAGCCCAGGCATAATTAGTAAGCGTGGTGGGTTCCGCGCTCCAGATGGAGACTCAGCTGGAAGTTAAAGGGAAGAATGACAAGGAACTTTATGAATTGGAGCTGTAAGTTAACTCTTTGACAGAGAGAGCGAGATGGTGGTGGGGGACAGCCCCCAGTGAAATCAGAGGTGAGAGCACAAAGCAATACAGTAGGCAGACTCTGGTTTTTTGGGGGGAGATGCTCGAGAATATCCGGGTGGACTCCTGAGGCTCGATCCCGCATTTGCGTATGCCGAGCCTCCTTCCTCATGACCTTTGTCCAGAGTGGAATGCCTCCCCGGCTCCCGGCACATGATCAGTGCATGCTCAGTCACGATATCAGTGCCTGCTCAGCCACGTGATCACTGACGGCACAGTCACGTGATCAGCGCCTCTCAGTCACGTGATCACCGTATGATAAACACGTGATCAGTGAACGACCAGCCACGTGATCACTGCATGCGCAGTCAGGTGGTCAGTTCCTGATCAGCCACCTGATCAGTGCGTGCACAGTCCCCTGATCAGCGCCTGTCAGTCACTGATCACTGCCTGATAAACACGTGATCAGTGCCCGAACAGCCACGTCATCAGTGCATGCGCAGTCACGTGATCAGTGCATGATAGCCACGTGATCAGTGCGTGCACAGTCCCATGATCAGCGCCTGTCAGTCACTGATCATTGCCTGATAAACACGTGATCAGTGCATGATGAGCCATGTGATCAGTGCCTGATCAGCCACGTCATCAGTGCATGCGCAGTCACGTCATCAGTGCATGATAGCCACGTGATCAGTGCATGCTCAGTCACGTGATCTGGACTTGATCAGCCACGTGATCAGTGCCTGCAGAGTCACGTGATCAGGGCCTGCTGAGCTGCGTGATTCCTGCCGGCTCATCTGCATGACAATTGCCAGCTGAGCTGCGTGATTCCTGTCGGCTCATCTGCTTGACAATTGCCAGCTGAGCTGCGTGATTCCTGCCTGGTCACGTGCTTGATTATTGCCAGTTGAGCAGCATGATTCGTCACTGCTGAGCTCCATGCTTATTGCCTGCTGATTGCGTGGTTCGTGTCTGCTCAGCTCTTTGAGTATTGCCTCCTGAGGTCCCTGTTCGGTCGCCACCTGCCGGGGACCAGCCCCAACTGATCCAGGGTATTCGAAGGAGAGATGGCCTAGGCGACTATTTATATGCTAATCAGAGATGTCAAGAATAATAGTATGAGGAGAGCTCAGTAGGAAAATTCGGTGGAGAAAAGAGACTGAGTAGCTTGGTTTACGCGGAAGACCAATCAAACTTCAAGACAAGAAGTTTGCACCACTTACGTAGGCCGCAGGCGCCCTCTCGAATAGCGAAAGGTGCCTCACCCTAGACACCTTCTCGAGTGGGTCTTAGCAGCCCAGGCATAATTAGTAAGCGTGGTGGGTTCCGCGCTCCAGATGGAGACTCAGCTGGAAGTTAAAGGGAAGAATGACAAGGAACTTTATGAATTGGAGCTGTAAGTTAACTCTTTGACAGAGAGAGCGAGATGGTGGTGGGGGACAGCCCCCAGTGAAATCAGAGGTGAGAGCACAAAGCAATACAGTAGGCAGACTCTGGTTTTTTTGGGGGGAGATGCTCGAGAATATCCGGGTGGACTCCTGAGGCTCGATCCCGCATTTGCGTATGCCGAGCCTCCTTCCTCATGACCTTTGTCCAGAGTGGAATGCCTCCCTGGCTCCCGGCACATGATCAGTGCATGCTCAGTCATGATATCAGTGCCTGCTCAGCCTCGTGATCACTGACGGCACAGTCACGTGATCAGCGCCTCTCAGTCACGTGATCACCGTATGATAAACACGTGATCAGTGAACGACCAGCCACGTGATCACTGCATGCGCAGTCAGGTGGTCAGTTCCTGATCAGCCACCTGATCAGTGCGTGCACAGTCCCCTGATCAGCGCCTGTCAGTCACTGATCACTGCCTGATAAACACGTGATCAGTGCCCGAACAGCCACGTCATCAGTGCATGCGCAGTCACGTGATCAGTGCATGATAGCCACGTGATCAGTGCGTGCACAGTCCCATGATCAGCGCCTGTCAGTCACTGATCATTGCCTGATAAACACGTGATCAGTGCATGATGAGCCATGTGATCAGTGCATGATCAGCCACGTCATCAGTGCATGCGCAGTCACGTGATCAGTGCATGATAGCCACATGATCAGTGCATGCTCAGTCACGTGATCTGGACTTGATCAGCCACGTGATCAGTGCCTGCAGAGTCACGTGATCAGGGCCTGCTGAGCTGGGTGATTCCTGTCGGCTCATCTGCGTGACAATTGCCAGCTGAGCTGCGTGATTCCTGCCTGGTCACGTGCTTGATTATTGCCAGTTGAGCAGCATGATTCGTCACTGCTGAGCTCCATGCTTATTGCCTGCTGATTGCGTGGTTCGTGTCTGCTCAGCTCTTTGAGAATTGCCTCCTGAGGTCCCTGTTCGGTCGCCACCTGCCGGGGACCAGCCCCAACTGATCCAGGGTATTCGAAGGAGAGATGGCCTAGGCGACTATTTATATGCTAATCAGAGATGTCAAGAATAATAGTATGAGGAGAGCTCAGTAGGAAAATTCGGTGGAGAAAAGAGACTGAGTAGCTTGGTTTACGCGGAAGACCAATCAAACTTCAAGACAAGAAGTTTGCACCACTTACGTAGGCCGCAGGCGCCCTCTCGAATAGCGAAAGGTGCCTCACCCTAGACACCTTCTCGAGTGGGTCTTAGCAGCCCAGGCATAATTAGTAAGCGTGGTGGGTTCCGCGCTCCAGATGGAGACTCAGCTGGAAGTTAAAGGGAAGAATGACAAGGAACTTTATGAATTGGAGCTGTAAGTTAACTCTTTGACAGAGAGAGCGAGATGGTGGTGGGGACAGCCCCCAGTGAAATCAGAGGTGAGAGCACAAAGCAATACAGTAGGCAGACTCTGGATTTTTTTGGGGGGAGATGCTCGAGAATATCCGGGTGGACTCCTGAGGCTCGATCCCGCATTTGCGTATGCCGAGCCTCCTTCCTCATGACCTTTGTCCAGAGTGGAATGCCTCCCCGGCTCCCGGCACATGATCAGTGCATGCTCAGTCACGATATCAGTGCATGCTCAGCCACGTGATCACTGACGGCACAGTCACGTGATCAGCGCCTCTCAGTCACGTGATCACCGTATGATAAACACGTGATCAGTGAACGACCAGCCACGTGATCACTGCATGCGCAGTCAGGTGGTCAGTTCCTGATCAGCCACCTGATCAGTGCGTGCACAGTCCCTTGATCAGCGCCTGTCAGTCACTGATCACTGCCTGATAAACACGTGATCAGTGCCCGAACAGCCACGTGATCAGTGCATGCGCAGTCACGTGATCAGTGCATGATAGCCACGTGATCAGTGCATGCACAGTCCCATGATCAGCGCCTGTCAGTCACTGATCATTGCCTGATAAACACGTGATCAGTGCATGATGAGCCATGTGATCAGTGCATGATCAGCCACGTGATCAGTGCATGCGCAGTCACGTGATCAGTGCATGATAGCCACGTGATCAGTGCATGATCAGTCACGTGATCAGTGCATGATCAGCCACGTGATCAGTGCATGATCAGTCACGTGATCAGTGCATGATCAGCCACGTGATCAGTGCATGATAGCCACGTGATCAGTGCATGATCAGTCACGTGATCAGTGCATGATCAGTCACGTGATCAGTGCATGATCAGTCACGTGATCAGTGCATGATCAATTACGTGATCAGTGCATGATCAGTCATGTGACCAGTGCATGGTAGCTGCGTGATCAGTGCATGATCAGCCACGTGATCAGTGCATGATAGCCACGTGATCAGTGCATGATCAGTCACGTGATCAGTGCATGATCAGTCACGTGATCAGTGCATGATCAGTCACGTGATCAGTGCATGATCAATTACGTGATCAGTGCATGATCAGTCACGTGACAGTGCATGGTATCTACGTGATCAGTGCATGATCAGCCACGTGATCAGTGCATGATAGCCACGTGATCAGTGCATGATAGCCACGTGATCAGTGCATGATAGCCACGTGATCAGTGCATGATCAGTCACGTGATCAGTGCATGATCAGTCACGTGATCAGTGCATGATAGCCACGTGATCAGTGCATGATAGCCACGTGATCAGTGCATGATCAGTCACGTGATCAGTGCATGATCAGTCACGTGATACGCAGTGTGATCAGCCACGTGATCAGTGCATGATGAGCCACGTGATCAGTGCATGATCAATTACGTGATCAGTGCATGATCAGTCACGTGATCAGTGCATGATAGCTACGTGATCAGTGCATGATCAGCCACGTGATCAGTGCATGATAGCCACGTGATCAGTGCATGATCAGCCACGTGATCAGTGCATGATCAGTCACGTGATCAGTGTGATCAGCCACGTGATCAGTGCATGATCAGTCACGTGATCAGTGCATGATATAGACGTGATCAGTGCATGATCAGTCACGTGATCAGTGCATGATAGCCACGTGATCAGTGCATGATCAGTCACGTGATCAGTGCATGATCAGTCACGTGATCAGTGCATGATAGCCACGTGATCAGTGCATGATCAGCCACGTGATCAGTGCATGATCAGTCACGTGATCAGTGCATGATCAGTCACGTGATCAGTGTGTGATCAGCCACGTGATCAGTGCATGATGAGCCACGTGATCAGTGCATGATCAATTACGTGATCAGTGCATGATCAGTCACGTGATCAGTGCATGGTAGCTACGTGATCAGTGCATGATCAGCCACGTGATCAGTGCATGATAGCCACGTGATCAGTGCATGATCAGCCACGTGATCAGTGCATGATCAGTCACGTGATAGTGCATGATCAGCCACGTGATCAGTGCATGATAGCCACGTGATCAGTGCATGATAGCCACGTGATCAGTGCATGATAGCCACGTGATGTGTGCATGATCAGTTACGTGAGCAGAGTATGATCAGCCACGTGATCAGTGCATGAGTGCCACGTGATCAGTGCATGATATGTCACGTGACAGTGTGTGATCAGCCACGTGAACAGTGCATGTTCAGCCACGTGATCAGTGCATGATAGCCACGTGATCAGTGCATGATCAGTTACGTGAGCAGTGTATGATCAGCCACGTGATCAGTGCATGGTCAGACACGTGAACAGTGTATGATCAGCCACGTGATCAGTGCATGATATCCACGTGATCAGTGCATGATCATCACGTGATCAGTGCATGATCAGCCACGTGAACAGTGCATGCTCAGTCACGTGATCAGGGCCTGCTGAGCTGCGTGATTACTGTCTGCTCATCTGCTTGACAATTGCCAGCTGAGCTGCATGATTCCTGCCTGTCATCTGCTTGACAATTGCCAGCTGTGCTGCGTAATTCCTGCCTGCTCAGCTGCTTGATTATTGCCAGCTGAGCAGCATGATTCCTCACACCTGAGTTCCATGATTATTGCCTGCTGACTGTTTGATTCGTGCCTACTCAGCTCTTTGTTTATTGCCTCCAGAGGCACATGATCAGTGTATGATAGCAAACATGATCAGTGCATGATCAGTCACATGATCAGTGCCATTAAGTCACGTGATCACTGCATGATAGTCATGTGATCAGTCCATGCTCAGTCACGGTATCAGTGCATGATCAGCCACGTGATCAGTGCATGATCAGCCACGTGATCAGTGCATGATCAGCCACGTGATCAGTGCATGATCAGCCACGTGATCAGTGCATGATCAGTCACGTGATCAGTGCATGATCAGCCACGTGATCAGTGCATGCTCAGTCACGTGATCAGGGCCTGCTGAGCTGCGTGATTACTGTCTGCTCATCTGCTTGACAATTGCCAGCTGAGCTGCACGATTCCTGCCTGATCATCTGCTTGACAATTGCCAGCTGTGCTGCGTAATTCCTGCCTGCTCAGCTGCTTGATTATTGCCAGCTGAGCAGCATGATTCGTCACAGCTGAGTTCCATGATTATTGCCTGCTGACTGTTTGATTCGTGCCTACTCAGCTCTTTGTTCATTGCCTCCAGAGGCACATGATCAGTGCATGATAGCAAACATGATCAGTGCATGATCAGTCACATGATCAGTGCCATTCAGTCACGTGATCAGTGCATGATAGTCATGTGATCAGTGCATGCTCAGTCACGGATCAGTGCATGATCAGCCACGTGATCAGTGCATGATCAGTCACGTGATCAGTGCATGATCAGCCACGTGATCAGTGCATGATCAGTCACGTGATCAGTGCATGATCAGTCACGTGACCAGTACATGGTAGCTACGTGATCATTGCATGATCAGCCACGTGATAGTGCATGATAGCCACGTGATCAGTGCATGATCAGTCACGTGATCAGTGCATGATCAGTCACGTGATCAGTGCATGGTAGCTGCGTGATCATGCATGATCAGTCACGTGATCAGTGCATGATAGCCACGTGATCAGTGCATGATCAGCCACGTGATCAGTGCATGATCAGTCACGTGATCAGTGCATGATCAGCCACGTGATCAGTGCATGATCAGCCACGTGATCAGTGCATGATCAGCCACGTGATCAGTGCATGATAGCCACGTGATCAGTGCATGATCAGTCACGTGATCAGTGCATGATCAGTCACGTGATCAGTGTATGATCAGCCACGTGAACAGTGCATGCTCAGTCACGTGATCAGGGCCTGCTGAGCTGCGTGATTACTGTCTGCTCATCTGCTTGACAATTGCCAGCTGAGCTGCACGATTCCTGCCTGTCATCTGCTTGACAATTGCCAGCTGTGCTGCGTAATTCCTGCCTGCTCAGCTGCTTGATTATTGCCAGCTGAGCAGCATGATTTCTCACAGCTGAGTTCCATGATTATTGCCTGCTGACTGATTCGTGCCTACTCAGCTCTTTGTTCATTGCCTCCAGAGGCACATGATCAGTGTATGACACCAAACATGATCAGCGCATGATCAGTCACATGATCAGTGCATGATAAGCCACGTGATCAGTGCATGATCAGTCATGTGATCAGTGCATGATCAGTCACGTGATCAGTGCATGATAGCCACGTGATCAGTGCATGATCAGCCACGTGATCAGTGCATGATAGCCACGTGATCAGTGCATGATCAGTCACGTGATCAGTGCATGATCAGTCACGTGATCAGTGCATGATCAGTCACGTGATCAGTGCATGATCAGTCACGTGATCAGTGCATGATCAGTCACGTGACAGTGCATGATAGCTACGTGATCATTGCATGATCAGCCACGTGATCAGTGCATGATAGCCACGTGATCAGTGCATGATAGCCACGTGATCAGTGCATGATAGCCACGTGATCAGTGCATGATCAGTCACGTGATCAGTGCATGATCAGTCACGTGATCAGTGCATGATAGCCACGTGATCAGTGCATGATAGCCACGTGATCAGTGCATGATCAGTCACGTGATCAGTGCATGATCAGTCACGTGATCAGTGCATGATCAGCCACGTGATCAGTGCATGATCAGCCACGTGATCAGTGCATGATCAGTCACGTGATCAGTGCATGATCAGTCACGTGATCAGTGCATGATAGCTACGTGATCAGTGCATGATCAGCCACGTGATCAGTGCATGATAGCCACGTGATCAGTGCATGATCAGCCACGTGATCAGTGCATGATCAGTCACGTGATCGTGCATGATCAGCCACGTGATCAGTGCATGATCAGTCACGTGATCAGTGCATGATATAGACGTGATCAGTGCATGATCAGTCACGTGATCAGTGCATGATAGCCACGTGATCAGTGCATGATCAGTCACGTGATCAGTGCATGATCAGCCACGTGATCAGTGCATGATAGCCACGTGATCAGTGCATGATCAGCCACGTGATCAGTGCATGATCAGTCACGTGATCAGTGCATGATCAGTCACGTGATAGTGTGTGATCAGCCACGTGATCAGTGCATGATGAGCCACGTGATCAGTGCATGATCAATTACGTGATCAGTGCATGATCAGTCACGTGACCAGTACATGGTAGCTACGTGATCAGTGCATGATCAGCCACGTGATCAGTGCATGATAGCCACGTGATCAGTGCATGATCAGCCACGTGATCAGTGCATGATCAGTCACGTGATACGTGATCAGCCACGTGATCAGTGCATGATAGCCACGTGATCAGTGCATGATAGCCACGTGATCAGTGCATGATAGCCACGTGATGTGTGCATGATCAGTTACGTGATCAGTGTATGATCAGCCACGTGATCAGTGCATGAGTGCCACGTGATCAGTGCATGATATGTCACGTGACAGTGTGTGATCAGCCACGTGATCAGTGCATGTTCAGCCACGTGATCAGTGCATGATAGCCACGTGATCAGTGCATGATCAGTTACGTGATCAGTGTATGATCAGCCACGTGATCAGTGCATGATCAGACACGTGAACAGTGTATGATCAGCCACGTGATCAGTGCATGATATCCACGTGATCAGTGCATGATCATCACGTGATCAGTGCATGATCAGCCACGTGAACAGTGCATGCTCAGTCACGTGATCAGGGCCTGCTGAGCTGCGTGATTACTGTCTGCTCATCTGCTTGACAATTGCCAGCTGAGCTGCATGATTCCTGCCTGTCATCTGCTTGACAATTGCCAGCTGTGCTGCGTAATTCCTGCCTGCTCAGCTGCTTGATTATTGCCAGCTGAGCAGCATGATTCCTCACACCTGAGTTCCATGATTATTGCCTGCTGACTGTTTGATTCGTGCCTACTCAGCTCTTTGTTTATTGCCTCCAGAGGCACATGATCAGTGTATGATAGCAAACATGATCAGTGCATGATCAGTCACATGATCAGTGCCATTAAGTCACGTGATCACTACATGATAGTCATGTGATCAGTCCATGCTCAGTCACGGTATCAGTGCATGATCAGCCACGTGATCAGTGCATGATCAGCCACGTGATCAGTGCATGATCAGCCACGTGATCAGTGCATGATCAGCCACGTGATCAGTGCATGATCAGTCACGTGATCAGTGCATGATCAGCCACGTGATCAGTGCATGCTCAGTCACGTGATCAGGGCCTGCTGAGCTGCGTGATTACTGTCTGCTCATCTGCTTGACAATTGCCAGCTGAGCTGCACGATTCCTGCCTGATCATCTGCTTGACAATTGCCAGCTGTGCTGCGTAATTCCTGCCTGCTCAGCTGCTTGATTATTGCCAGCTGAGCAGCATGATTCGTCACAGCTGAGTTCCATGATTATTGCCTGCTGACTGTTTGATTCGTGCCTACTCAGCTCTTTGTTTATTGCCTCCAGAGGCACATGATCAGTGTATGATAGCAAACATGATCAGTGCATGATCAGTCACATGATCAGTGCATTCAGTCACGTGATCAGTACATGATAGTCATGTGATCAGTGCATGATCAGTCACGTGATCAGTGCATGATCAGCCACGTGATCAGTGCATGATCAGTCACGTGATCAGTGCATGATCAGCCACGTGATCAGTGCATGATCAGTCACGTGATCAGTGCATGATCAGTCACGTGACCAGTACATGGTAGCTACGTGATCATTGCATGATCAGCCACGTGATCAGTGCATGATAGCCACGTGATCAGTGCATGATCAGTCACGTGATCAGTGCATGATCAGTCACGTGATCAGTGCATGGTAGCCACGTGATCAGTGCATGATCAGTCACGTGATCAGTGCATGATAGCCACGTGATCAGTGCATGATCAGCCACGTGATCAGTGCATGATCAGTCACGTGATCAGTGCATGATCAGCCACGTGATCAGTGCATGATCAGCCACGTGATCAGTGCATGTCAGCCACGTGATCAGTGCATGATCAGCCACGTGATCAGTGCATGATCAGTCACGTGATCAGTGCATGATCAGTCACGTGATCAGTGTATGATCAGCCACGTGAACAGTGCATGCTCAGTCACGTGATCAGGGCCTGCTGAGCTGCGTGATTACTGTCTGCTCATCTGCTTGACAATTGCCAGCTGAGCTGCACGATTCCTGCCTGTCATCTGCTTGACAATTGCCAGCTGTGCTGCGTAATTCCTGCCTGCTCAGCTGCTTGATTATTGCCAGCTGAGCAGCATGATTTCTCACAGCTGAGTTCCATGATTATTGCCTGCTGACTGATTCGTGCCTACTCAGCTCTTTGTTCATTGCCTCCAGAGGCACATGATCAGTGTATGATACCAAACATGATCAGCACATGATCAGTCACATGATCAGTGCATGATAAGCCACGTGATCAGTGCATGATCAATCATGTGATCAGTGCATGATCAGTCACGTGATCAGTGCATGATAGCCACGTGATCAGTGCATGATCAGCCACGTGATCAGTGCATGATAGCCACGTGATCAGTGCATGATCAGTCACGTGATCAGTGCATGATCAGTCACGTGATCAGTGCATGATCAGTCACGTGATCAGTGCATGATCAGTCACGTGATCAGTGCATGATCAGTCACGTGACAGTGCATGGTAGCTACGTGATCATTGCATGATCAGCCACGTGATCAGTGCATGATAGCCACGTGATCAGTGCATGATAGCCACGTGATCAGTGCATGATCAGTCACGTGATAGTGTGTGATCAGCCACGTGATCAGTGCATGATAGCCACGTGATCAGTGCATGATAGCCACGTGATCAGTGCATGATCAGTCACGTGATCAGTGCATGATCAGTCACGTGATAGTGCATGATCAGCCACGTGATCAGTGCATGATCAGCCACGTGATCAGTGCATGATCAATCACGTGATCAGTGCATGATCAGTCACGTGATCAGTGCATGGTAGCTACGTGATCAGTGCATGATCAGCCACGTGATCAGTGCATGATAGCCACGTGATCAGTGCATGATCAGCCACGTGATCAGTGCATGATCAGCCACGTGATCAGTGCATGATCAGCCACGTGATCAGTGCATGATCAGTCACGTGATCAGTGCATGATAGCCACGTGATCAGTGCATGACAGTCCCATGATCAGTGCATGATCAGTCACGTGATCAGTGCATGATAGCCACGTGATCAGTGCATGATCAGCCACGTGATCAGTGCATGATCAGCCACGTGATCAGTGCATGATCAGTCACGTGATCAGTGCATGATAGCCACGTGATCAGTGCATGATCAGTCACGTGATCAGTGCATGATCAGTCACGTGATCAGTGCATGATCAGCCACGTGATCAGTGCATGATCAGCCACGTGATCAGTGCATGATAGCCACGTGATCAGTGCATGATCAGTCACGTGATCAGTGCATGATCAGTCACGTGATCAGTGCATGATCAGTCACGTGATCAGTGCATGATCAGCACGTGATCAGTGCATGATCAGTCACGTGATCAGTGCATGATAGCGTGATCAGTGCATGATCAGCCACGTGATCAGTGCATGATAGCCACGTGATCAGTGCATGATCAGTCACGTGATCAGTGCATGATCAGTCACGTGATCAGTGCATGATCAGTCACGTGATCAGTGCATGATCAATTACGTGATCAGTGCATGATCAGTCACGTGACAGTGCATGATAGCTACGTGATCAGTGCATGATCAGCCACGTGATCAGTGCATGATAGCCACGTGATCAGTGCATGATCAGCCACGTGATCAGTGCATGATCAGCCACGTGATCAGTGCATGATCAGTCACGTGATCAGTGCATGATCAGTCACGTGATCAGTGCATGATAGCCACGTGATCAGTGCATGATCAGCCACGTGATCAGTGCATGATCAGTCACGTGATCAGTGCATGATCAGTCACGTGATCATGTGATCAGCCACGTGATCAGTGCATGATCAGCCACGTGATCAGTGCATGATCAATTACGTGATCAGTGCATGATCAGTCACGTGATCAGTGCATGATAGCTACGTGATCAGTGCATGATCAGCCACGTGATCAGTGCATGATAGCCACGTGATCAGTGCATGATCAGCCACGTGATCAGTGCATGATCAGTCACGTGATCGTGCATGATCAGCCACGTGATCAGTGCATGATCAGTCATGTGATCAGTGCATGATATAGACGTGATCAGTGCATGATCAGTCACGTGATCAGTGCATGATAGCCACGTGATCAGTGCATGATCAGTCACGTGATCAGTGCATGATCAGTCACGTGATCAGTGCATGATAGCCACGTGATCAGTGCATGATCAGCCACGTGATCAGTGCATGATCAGTCACGTGATCAGTGCATGATCAGTCACGTGATAGTGTGTGATCAGCCACGTGATCAGTGCATGATGAGCCACGTGATCAGTGCATGATCAATTACGTGATCAGTGCATGATCAGTCACGTGACCAGTACATGGTAGCTACGTGATCAGTGCATGATCAGCCACGTGATCAGTGCATGATAGCCACGTGATCAGTGCATGATCAGTCACGTGATCAGTGCATGATCAGTCACGTGATAGTGCATGATCAGCCACGTGATCAGTGCATGATAGCCACGTGATCAGTGCATGATAGCCACGTGATCAGTGCATGATAGCCACGTGATGTGTGCATGATCAGTTACGTGAGCAGTGTATGATCAGCCACGTGATCAGTGCATGAGTGCCACGTGATCAGTGCATGATATGTCACGTGACAGGTGTGTGATCAGCCACGTGAACAGTGCATGTTCAGCCACGTGATCAGTGCATGATAGCCACGTGATCAGTGCATGATCAGTTACGTGAGCAGTGTATGATCAGCCACGTGATCAGTGCATGGTCAGACACGTGAACAGTGTATGATCAGCCACGTGATCAGTGCATGATATCCACGTGATCAGTGCATGATCATCACGTGATCAGTGCATGATCAGCCACGTGAACAGTGCATGCTCAGTCACGTGATCAGGGCCTGCTGAGCTGCGTGATTACTGTCTGCTCATCTGCTTGACAATTGCCAGCTGAGCTGCATGATTCCTGCCTGTCATCTGCTTGACAATTGCCAGCTGTGCTGCGTAATTCCTGCCTGCTCAGCTGCTTGATTATTGCCAGCTGAGCAGCATGATTCCTCACACCTGAGTTCCATGATTATTGCCTGCTGACTGTTTGATTCGTGCCTACTCAGCTCTTTGTTTATTGCCTCCAGAGGCACATGATCAGTGTATGATAGCAAACATGATCAGTGCATGATCAGTCACATGATCAGCGCCATTAAGTCACGTGATCACTACATGATAGTCATGTGATCAGTCCATGCTCAGTCACGGTATCAGTGCATGATCAGCCACGTGATCAGTGCATGATCAGCCACGTGATCAGTGCATGATCAGCCACGTGATCAGTGCATGATCAGCCACGTGATCAGTGCATGATCAGTCACGTGATCAGTGCATGATCAGCCACGTGATCAGTGCATGATCAGTCACGTGATCAGGGCCTGATGAGCTGCGTGATTACTGTCTGCTCATCTGCTTGACAATTGCCAGCTGAGCTGCACGATTCCTGCCTGATCATCTGCTTGACAATTGCCAGCTGTGCTGCGTAATTCCTGCCTGCTCAGCTGCTTGATTATTGCCAGCTGAGCAGCATGATTCGTCACAGCTGAGTTCCATGATTATTGCCTGCTGACTGTTTGATTCGTGCCTACTCAGCTCTTTGTTTATTGCCTCCAGAGGCACATGATCAGTGCATGATAGCAAACATGATCAGTGCATGATCAGTCACATGATCAGTGCATTCAGTCACGTGATCAGTACATGATAGTCACGTGATCAGTGCATGATCAGTCACGTGATCAGTGCATGATCAGCCACGTGATCAGTGCATGATCAGTCACGTGATCAGTGCATGATCAGCCACGTGATCAGTGCATGATCAGTCACGTGATCAGTGCATGATCAGTCACGTGACCAGTACATGGTAGCTACGTGATCATTGCATGATCAGCCACGTGATCAGTGCATGATAGCCACGTGATCAGTGCATGATCAGTCACGTGATCAGTGCATGATCAGTCACGTGATCAGTGCATGGTAGCCACGTGATCAGTGCATGATCAGTCACGTGATCAGTGCATGATAGCCACGTGATCAGTGCATGATCAGCCACGTGATCAGTGCATGATCAGTCACGTGATCAGTGCATGATCAGCCACGTGATCAGTGCATGATCAGCCACGTGATCAGTGCATGTCAGCCACGTGATCAGTGCATGATCAGCCACGTGATCAGTGCATGATCAGTCACGTGATCAGTGCATGATCAGTCACGTGATCAGTGTATGATCAGCCACGTGAACAGTGCATGCTCAGTCACGTGATCAGGGCCTGCTGAGCTGCGTGATTACTGTCTGCTCATCTGCTTGACAATTGCCAGCTGAGCTGCACGATTCCTGCCTGTCATCTGCTTGACAATTGCCAGCTGTGCTGCGTAATTCCTGCCTGCTCAGCTGCTTGATTATTGCCAGCTGAGCAGCATGATTTCTCACAGCTGAGTTCCATGATTATTGCCTGCTGACTGATTCGTGCCTACTCAGCTCTTTGTTCATTGCCTCCAGAGGCACATGATCAGTGTATGATAGCAAACATGATCAGTGCATGATCAGTCACATGATCAGTGCATGATAAGCCACGTGATCAGTGCATGATCAGTCATGTGATCAGTGCATGATCAGTCATGTGATCAGTGCATGATAGCCACGTGATCAGTGCATGATCAGCCACGTGATCAGTGCATGATAGCCACGTGATCAGTGCATGATCAGTCACGTGATCAGTGCATGATCAGTCACGTGATCAGTGCATGATCAGTCACGTGATCAGTGCATGATCAGTCACGTGATCAGTGCATGATCAGTCACGTGACAGTGCATGGTAGCTACGTGATCAGTGCATGATCAGCCACGTGATCAGTGCATGATAGCCACGTGATCAGTGCATGATAGCCACGTGATCAGTGCATGATCAGTCACGTGATAGTGTGATCAGCCACGTGATCAGTGCATGATATCCACGTGATCAGTGCATGATAGCCACGTGATCAGTGCATGATCAGTCACGTGATCAGTGCATGATCAGTCACGTGATAGTGTGTGATCAGCCACGTGATCAGTGCATGATCAGCCACGTGATCAGTGCATGATCAATTACGTGATCAGTGCATGATCAGTCACGTGATCAGTGCATGGTAGCTACGTGATCATTGCATGATCAGCCACGTGATCAGTGCATGATAGCCACGTGATCAGTGCATGATCAGCCACGTGATCAGTGCATGATCAGCCACGTGATCAGTGCATGATCAGTCACGTGATCAGTGCATGATCAGCCACGTGATCAGTGCATGACAGCCACGTGATCAGTGCATGATCAGTCACGTGATCAGTGCATGATCAGTCACGTGATCAGTGCATGATCAGTCACGTGATCAGTGCATGATCAGCCACGTGATCAGTGCATGATAGCCACGTGATCAGTGCATGATCAGTCACGTGATCAGTGCATGATCAGCCACGTGATCAGTGCATGATCAGCCACGTGATCAGTGCATGATCAGTCACGTGATCAGTATATGGTAGCTACGTGATCATTGCATGACAGCCACGTGATCAGTGCATGATAGCCACGTGATCAGTGCATGATCAGTCACGTGATCAGTGTATGATCAGCCACGTGATCAGTGCATGAGTGCCACGTGATCAGTGCATGATAGTCACGTGATCAGTGTGTGATCAGCCACGTGATCAGTGCATGATCAGCCACGTGATCAGTGCATGATAGCCACGTGATCAGTGCATGATCAGTTACGTGATCAGTGCATGATCAGCCACGTGATCAGTGCATGATCAGCCACGTGATCAGTGCATGATCAGCCACGTGATCAGTGCATGATAGCCACGTGATCAGTGCATGATCAGTCACGTGATCAGTGCATGATCAGTCACGTGATCAGTGCATGATAGCCACGTGATCAGTGCATGATAGCCACGTGATCAGTGCATGATCAGTCACGTGATCAGTGCATGATCAGTCACGTGATAGTGCATGATCAGCCACGTGATCAGTGCATGATCAGCCACGTGATCAGTGCATGATCAATTACGTGATCAGTGCATGATCAGTCACGTGATCAGTGCATGATAGCCACGTGATCAGTGCATGATCAGCCACGTGATCAGTGCATGATAGCCACGTGATCAGTGCATGATCAGCCACGTGATCAGTGCATGATCAGTCACGTGATAGTGCATGATCAGCCACGTGATCAGTGCATGATCAGTCATGTGATCAGTGCATGATATAGACGTGATCAGTGCATGATCAGTCACGTGATCAGTGCATGATAGCCACGTGATCAGTGCATGATCAGTCACGTGATCAGTGCATGATCAGCCACGTGATCAGTGCATGATAGCCACGTGATCAGTGCATGATCAGCCACGTGATCAGTGCATGATCAGTCACGTGATCAGTGCATGATCAGTCACGTGATAGTGTGTGATCAGCCACGTGATCAGTGCATGATGAGCCACGTGATCAGTGCATGATCAATTACGTGATCAGTGCATGATCAGTCACGTGACCAGTACATGGTAGCTACGTGATCAGTGCATGATCAGCCACGTGATCAGTGCATGATAGCCACGTGATCAGTGCATGATCAGTCACGTGATCAGTGCATGATCAGTCACGTGATCAGTGCATGATCAGCCACGTGATCAGTGCATGATAGCTACGTGATCAGTGCATGGTAGCCACGTGATCAGTGCATGATAGCCACGTGATGTGTGCATGATCAGTAACATGAGCAGAGTATGATCAGCCACGTGATCAGTGCATGAGTGCCACGTGATCAGTGCATGATATGTCACGTGACAGTGTGTGATCAGCCACGTGAACAGTGCATGTTCAGCCACGTGATCAGTGCATGATAGCCACGTGATCAGTGCATGATCAGTTACGTGAGCAGTGTATGATCAGCCACGTGATCAGTGCATGGTCAGACACGTGAACAGTGTATGATCAGCCACGTGATCAGTGCATGATATCCACGTGATCAGTGCATGATCATCACGTGATCAGTGTATGATCAGCCACGTGAACAGTGCATGCTCAGTCACGTGATCAGGGCCTGCTGAGCTGCGTGATTACTGTCTGCTCATCTGCTTGACAATTGCCAGCTGAGCTGCATGATTCCTGCCTGTCATCTGCTTGACAATTGCCAGCTGTGCTGCGTAATTCCTGCCTGCTCAGCTGCTTGATTATTGCCAGCTGAGCAGCATGATTCCTCACACCTGAGTTCCATGATTATTGCCTGCTGACTGTTTGATTCGTGCCTACTCAGCTCTTTGTTTATTGCCTCCAGAGGCACATGATCAGTGTATGATAGCAAACATGATCAGCGCATGATCAGTCACATGATCAGCGCCATTAAGTCACGTGATCACTACATGATAGTCATGTGATCAGTCCATGCTCAGTCACGGTATCAGTGCATGATCAGCCACGTGATCAGTGCATGATCAGCCACGTGATCAGTGCATGATCAGCCACGTGATCAGTGCATGATCAGCCACGTGATCAGTGCATGATCAGTCACGTGATCAGTGCATGATCAGCCACGTGATCAGTGCATGATCAGTCACGTGATCAGGGCATGATGAGCTGCGTGATTACTGTCTGCTCATCTGCTTGACAATTGCCAGCTGAGCTGCACGATTCCTGCCTGATCATCTGCTTGACAATTGCCAGCTGTGCTGCGTAATTCCTGCCTGCTCAGTGCTTGATTATTGCCAGCTGAGCAGCATGATTCGTCACAGCTGAGTTCCATGATTATTGCCTGCTGACTGTTTGATTCGTGCCTACTCAGCTCTTTGTTCATTGCCTCCAGAGGCACATGATCAGTGCATGATAGCAAACATGATCAGTGCATGATCAGTCACATGATCAGTGCATTCAGTCACGTGATCAGTGCATGATAGTCATGTGATCAGTGCATGATCAGTCACGTGATCAGTGCATGATCAGCCACGTGATCAGTGCATGATCAGTCACGTGATCAGTGCATGATCAGCCACGTGATCAGTGCATGATCAGTCACGTGATCAGTGCATGATCAGTCACGTGACCAGTACATGGTAGCTACGTGATCATTGCATGATCAGCCACGTGATCAGTGCATGATAGCCACGTGATCAGTGCATGATCAGTCACGTGATCAGTGCATGATCAGTCACGTGATCAGTGCATGGTAGCTGCGTGATCAGTGCATGATCAGTCACGTGATCAGTGCATGATAGCCACGTGATCAGTGCATGATCAGCCACGTGATCAGTGCATGATCAGTCACGTGATCAGTGCATGATCAGCCACGTGATCAGTGCATGATCAGCCACGTGATCAGTGCATGATCAGCCACGTGATCAGTGCATGATCAGCCACGTGATCAGTGCATGATCAGTCACGTGATCAGTGCATGATCAGTCACGTGATCAGTGTATGATCAGCCACGTGAACAGTGCATGCTCAGTCACGTGATCAGGGCCTGCTGAGCTGCGTGATTACTGTCTGCTCATCTGCTTGACAATTGCCAGCTGAGCTGCACGATTCCTGCCTGTCATCTGCTTGACAATTGCCAGCTGTGCTGCGTAATTCCTGCCTGCTCAGCTGCTTGATTATTGCCAGCTGAGCAGCATGATTCCTCACAGCTGAGTTCCATGATTATTGCCTGCTGACTGATTCGTGCCTACTCAGCTCTTTGTTCATTGCCTCCAGAGGCACATGATCAGTGTATGATAGCAAACATGATCAGTGCATGATCAGTCACATGATCAGTGCATGATAAGCCACGTGATCAGTGCATGATCAGTCATGTGATCAGTGCATGATCAGTCATGTGATCAGTACATGGTAGCTGCGTGATCAGTGCATGATCAGCCACGTGATCAGTGCATGATAGCCACGTGATCAGTGCATGATCAGTCACGTGATCAGTGCATGATCAGTCACGTGATCAGTGCATGATCAGTCACGTGATCAGTGCATGATCAGTCACGTGATCAGTGCATGATCAGTCACGTGACAGTGCATGGTAGCTACGTGATCAGTGCATGATCAGCCACGTGATCAGTGCATGATAGCCACGTGATCAGTGCATGATAGCCACGTGATCAGTGCATGATCAGTCACGTGATAGTGCATGATCAGCCACGTGATCAGTGCATGATAGCCACGTGATCAGTGCATGATAGCCACGTGATCAGTGCATGATCAGTCACGTGATCAGTGCATGATCAGTCACGTGATCAGTGCATGATCAGCCACGTGATCAGTGCATGATCAGCCACGTGATCAGTGCATGATCAATTACGTGATCAGTGCATGATCAGTCACGTGATCAGTGCATGGTAGCTACGTGATCAGTGCATGATCAGCCACGTGATCAGTGCATGATAGCCACGTGATCAGTGCATGATCAGCCACGTGATCAGTGCATGATAGCCACGTGATCAGTGCATGATCAGTCACGTGATCAGTGTGATCAGCCACGTGATCAGTGCATGATAGCCACGTGATCAGTGCATGATCATTCACGTGATCAGTGCATGATCAGTCACGTGATCAGTGCATGATCAGTCACGTGATCAGTGCATGATCAGCCACGTGATCAGTGCATGATAGCCACGTGATCAGTGCATGATCAGTCACGTGATCAGTACATGATCAGTCACGTGAACAGTGCATGATCATTTACGTGATCAGTGCATGATCAGTCACGTGACCAGTATATGGTAGCTACGTGATCATTCCATGACGAGCCACGTGAGCAGTGCATGATAGCCACGTGATGTGTGCATGATGAGTTACGTGAGCAGAGTATGATCAGCCACGTGATCAGTGCATGAGTGCCACGTGATCAGTGCATGATATGTCACGTGACAGGTGTGTGATCAGCCACGTGAACAGTGCATGTTCAGCCACGTGATCAGTGCATGATAGCCACGTGATCAGTGCATGATCAGTTACGTGAGCAGTGTATGATCAGCCACGTGATCAGTGCATGGTCAGACACGTGAACAGTGTATGATCAGCCACGTGATCAGTGCATGATATCCAAGTGATCAGTGCATGATCAATCACGTGATCAGTGTATGATCAGCCACGTGAACAGTGCATGCTCAGTCACGTGATCTGGGCCTGCTGAGCTGCGTGATTACTGTCTGCTCATCTGCTTGACAATTGCCAGCTGAGCTGCACGATTCCTGCCTGTCATCTGCTTGACAATTGCCAGCTGTGCTGCGTAATTCCTGCCTGCTCAGCTGCTTGATTATTGCCAGCTGAGCAGCATGATTCCTCACACCTGAGTTCCATGATTATTGCCTGCTGACTGTTTGATTCGTGCCTACTCAGCTCTTTGTTTATTGCCTCCAGAGGCACATGATCAGTGTATGATAGCAAACATGATCAGCGCATGATCAGTCACATGATCAGCGCCATTAAGTCACGTGATCACTACATGATAGTCATGTGATCAGTCCATGCTCAGTCACGGTATCAGTGCATGATCAGCCACGTGATCAGTGCATGATCTGTCACATGATTAGTGTATGATCATCCACGTGATCAGTGCATGATCAGTCATGTGATCAGTGCATGATATAGACGTGATCAGTGCATGATCAGTCACGTGATCAGTGCATGATGAGCTGCGTGATTACTGTCTGCTCATCTGCTTGACAATTGCCAGCTGAGCTGCATGATTCCTGCCTGTCATCTGCTTGACAATTGCCACCTGTGCTGCGTAATTCCTGCCTGATCATCTACTTGATTATTGCCAGCTGAGCAGCATGATTTCTCAGAGGTGAGTTCCATGATTATAGCCTGCTGACTGATTCCTGCCTACTCAGCTCTATGTTCATTGCCTCCAGAGGCACATGATCAGTGCATGACACCAAACATGATCAGTGCATGATCAGTCACATGATCAGTGCATGATCAGCCACGTGATCAGTGCATGATCAGTCACGTGATCAGTGCATGATCAGTCACGTGATCAGTACATGGTAGCTACGTGATCAGTGCATGATCAGCCACGTGATCAGTGCATGATCAGTCACGTGATCAGTGCATGATCAGTCACGTGATCAGTGTGATCAGCCACGTGATCAGTGCATGATAGCCACGTGATCAGTGCATGATAGCCACGTGATCAGTGCATGATCAGTCACGTGATCAGTGCATGATCAGTCACGTGATCGTGTGTGATCAGCCACGTGATCAGTGCATGATGAGCCACGTGATCAGTGCATGATCAATCACGTGATCAGTGCATGATCAGTCACGTGATCAGTGCATGATAGCTACGTGATCAGTGCATGATCAGCCACGTGATCAGTGCATGATAGCCACGTGATCAGTGCATGATCAGCCACGTGATCAGTGCATGATCAGTCACGTGATCAGTGCATGATCAGCCACGTGATCAGTGCATGATAGCCACGTGATCAGTGCATGATCAGCCACGTGATCAGTGCATGATCAGCCACGTGATCAGTGCATGATCAGTCACGTGATCATGTGTGATCAGCCACGTGATCAGTGCATGATAGCCACGTGATGTGTGCATGATCAGTTACGTGAGCAGTGTATGATCAGCCACGTGATCAGTGCATGAGTGCCACGTGATCAGTGCATGATATGTCACGTGACAGTGTGTGATCAGCCACGTGATCAGTGCATGATCAGCCACGTGATCAGTGCATGATAGCCACGTGATCAGTGCATGATCAGTTACGTGAGCAGTGTATGATCAGCCACGTGATCAGTGCATGGTCAGACACGTGATCAGTGCATGATCAGCCACGTGATCAGTGCATGATCATCACGTGATCAGTGCATGATCAGCCACGTGAACAGTGCATGCTCAGTCACGTGATCAGGGCCTGCTGAGCTGCGTGATTACTGTCTGCTCATCTGCTTGACAATTGCCAGCTGAGCTGCATGATTCCTGCCTGTCATCTGCTTGACAATTGCCAGCTGTGCTGCGTAATTCCTGCCTGCTCAGCTGCTTGATTATTGCCAGCTGAGCAGCATGATTCCTCACACCTGAGTTCCATGATTATTGCCTGCTGACTGTTTGATTCGTGCCTACTCAGCTCTTTGTTTATTGCCTCCAGAGGCACATGATCAGTGTATGATAGCAAACATGATCAGCGCATGATCAGTCACATGATCAGCGCCATTAAGTCACGTGATCACTACATGATAGTCATGTGATCAGTCCATGCTCAGTCACGGTATCAGTGCATGATCAGCCACGTGATCAGTGCATGATCTGTCACATGATCAGTGTATGATCATCCACGTGATCAGTGCATGGGCAGTCATGTGATCAGTGCATGATATAGACGTGATCAGTGCATGATCAGCCACGTGATCAGTGCATGATCAGTCACGTGATCAGTGCATGATATAGACGTGATCATGCATGATCAGCCACGTGATCAGTGCATGATAGCCACGTGATCAGTGCATGATCAGCCACGTGATCAGTGCATGATCAGCCACGTGATCAGTGCATGATCAGTCACGTGATCAGTGCATGATCAGTCACGTGATCAGTGTATGATCAGCCACGTGAACAGTGCATGCTCAGTCACGTGATCAGGGCCTGCTGAGCTGCGTGATTACTGTCTGCTCATCTGCTTGACAATTGCCAGCTGAGCTGCACGATTCCTGCCTGTCATCTGCTTGACAATTGCCACCTGTGCAGCGTAATTCCTGCCTGCTCATCTGCTTGATTATTGCCAGCTGAGCAGCATGATTTCTCAGAGCTGAGTTCCATGATTATAGCCTGCTGACTGATTCGTGCCTACTCAGCTCTATGTTCATTGCCTCCAGAGGCACATGATCAGTGTATGACACCAAACATGATCAGCATGATCAGTCACATGATCAGTGCATGATAAGCCACGTGATCAGTGCATGATCAGTCATGTGATCAGTGCATGATCAGTCACGTGACAGTGCATGGTAGCTGCGTGATCAGTGCATGATCAGCCACGTGATCAGTGCATGATAGCCACGTGATCAGTGCATGATCAGTCACGTGATCAGTGCATGATCAGTCACGTGATCAGTGCATGATCAGTCACGTGATCAGTGCATGATCAATTACGTGATCAGTGCATGATCAGTCACGTGATCAGTGCATGATAGCTACGTGATCATTGCATGATCAGCCACGTGATCAGTGCATGATAGCCACGTGATCAGTGCATGATAGCCACGTGATCAGTGCATGATCAGTCACGTGATACGTGTGTGATCAGCCACGTGATCAGTGCATGATATCCACGTGATCAGTGCATGATAGCCACGTGATCAGTGCATGATCAGCCACGTGATCAGTGCATGATCAGTCACGTGATACATGTGTGATCAGCCACGTGATCAGTGCATGATGAGCCACGTGATCAGTGCATGATCAATTACGTGATCAGTGCATGATCAGTCACGTGACCAGTACATGGTTGCTACGTGATCATTGCATGATCAGCCACGTGAGCAGTGCATGATAGCCACGTGATCAGTGCATGATCAGTCACGTGATCAGTACATGATCAGTCACGTGAACAGTGCATGATCATTTACGTGATCTGTGCATGATCAGTCACGTGACCAGTATATGGTAGCTACGTGATCATTCCATGACGAGCCACGTGAGCAGTGCATGATAGCCACGTGATGTGTGCATGATCAGTTACGTGAGCAGAGTATGATCAGCCACGTGATCAGTGCATGAGTGCCACGTGATCAGTGCATGATATGTCACGTGACAGGTGTGTGATCAGCCACGTGATCAGTGCATGTTCAGCCACGTGATCAGTGCATGATAGCCACGTGATCAGTGCATGATCAGTTACGTGAGCAGTGTATGATCAGCCACGTGATCAGTGCATGGTCAGACACGTGAACAGTGTATGATCAGCCACGTGATCAGTGCATGATATCCACGTGATCAGTGCATGATCATCACGTGATCAGTGTATGATCAGCCACGTGAACAGTGCATGCTCAGTCACGTGATCAGGGCCTGCTGAGCTGCGTGATTACTGTCTGCTCATCTGCTTGACAATTGCCAGCTGAGCTGCATGATTCCTGCCTGTCATCTGCTTGACAATTGCCAGCTGTGCTGCGTAATTCCTGCCTGCTCAGCTGCTTGATTATTGCCAGCTGAGCAGCATGATTCCTCACACCTGAGTTCCATGATTATTGCCTGCTGACTGTTTGATTCGTGCCTACTCAGCTCTTTGTTTATTGCCTCCAGAGGCACATGATCAGTGTATGATAGCAAACATGATCAGCGCATGATCAGTCACATGATCAGCGCCATTAAGTCACGTGATCACTACATGATAGTCATGTGATCAGTCCATGCTCAGTCACGGTATCAGTGCATGATCAGCCACGTGATCAGTGCATGATCAGCCACGTGATCAGTGCATGATAGCCATGTGATCAGTGCATGATCAGTCACGTGATCAGTGCATGATCAGTCACGTGATCAGTGCATGATCAGCCACGTGATCAGTGCATGATCAGTCACCTGATGGGTGTATGATCAGTCACGTGACCAGTACATGGTAGCTACATGATCATTGCATGATCAGCCACGTGAGTAGTGCATGATAGCCACGTGATCAGTGCATGATCAGTCACGTGATCAGTGCATGATCATCCACGTGATCAGTGCATGATCAGCCACGTGATCAGTGCATGATCAGTCACGTGATCAGTGCATGATCAGTCACGTGATCAGTGCATGATAGCTACGTGATCAGTGCATGATCAGCCACGTGATCAGTGCATGATAGCCACGTGATCAGTGCATGATCAGTCACGTGATCAGTGCATGATCAGTCACGTGATCAGTGCATGATAGCTGCATGATCATGCATGATCAGCCACGTGATCAGTGCATGATAGCCACGTGATCAGTGCATGATCAGCCACGTGATCAGTGCATGATCAGTCACGTGATCAGTGCATGATCAGCCACGTGATCAGTGCATGATCAGCCACGTGATCAGTGCATGATCAGCCACGTGATCAGTGCATGATAGCCACGTGATCAGTGCATGATCAGTCACGTGATCAGTGCATGATCAGTCACGTGATCAGTGTATGATCAGCCACGTGAACAGTGCATGCTCAGTCACGTGATCAGGGCCTGCTGAGCTGCGTGATTACTGTCTGCTCATCTGCTTGACAATTGCCAGCTGAGCTGCACGATTCCTGCCTGTCATCTGCTTGACAATTGCCAGCTGTGCTGCGTAATTCCTGCCTGCTCAGCTGCTTGATTATTGCCAGCTGAGCAGCATGATTTCTCAGAGCTGAGTTCCATGATTATTGCCTGCTGACTGATTCGTGCCTACTCAGCTCTTTGTTCATTGCCTCCAGAGGCACATGATCAGTGTATGACACCAAACATGATCAGCACATGATCAGTCACATGATCAGTGCATGATAAGCCACGTGATCAGTGCATGATCAGTCATGTGATCAGTGCATGATCAGTCATGTGACAGTACATGGTAGCTGCGTGATCAGTGCATGATCAGCCACGTGATCAGTGCATGATAGCCACGTGATCAGTGCATGATCAGTCACGTGATCAGTGCATGATCAGTCACGTGATCAGTGCATGATCAGTCACGTGATCAGTGCATGATCAGTCACGTGATCAGTGCATGATAGCTACGTGATCAGTGCATGATCAGCCACGTGATCAGTGCATGATAGCCACGTGATCAGTGCATGATAGCCACGTGATCAGTGCATGATCAGTCACGTGATACGTGTGTGATCAGCCACGTGATCAGTGCATGATATCCACGTGATCAGTGCATGATAGCCACGTGATCAGTGCATGATTAGTCACGTGATCAGTGCATGATCAGTCACGTGATACATGTGTGATCAGCCACGTGATCAGTGCATGATGAGCCACGTGATCAGTGCAGGATCAATTACGTGATCAGTGCATGATCAGTCACGTGACCAGTACATGGTTGCTACGTGATCATTGCATGATCAGCCACGTGAGCAGTGCATGATAGCCACGTGATCAGTGCATGATCAGTCACGTGATCAGTACATGATCAGTCACGTGAACAGTGCATGATCATTTACGTGATCTGTGCATGATCAGTCACGTGACCAGTATATGGTAGCTACGTGATCATTCCATGACGAGCCACGTGAGCAGTGCATGATAGCCACGTGATGTGTGCATGATCAGTTACGTGAGCAGTGTATGATCAGCCACGTGATCAGTGCATGAGTGCCACGTGATCAGTGCATGATATGTCACGTGACAGGTGTGTGATCAGCCACGTGATCAGTGCATGTTCAGCCACGTGATCAGTGCATGATAGCCACGTGATCAGTGCATGATCAGTTACGTGAGCAGTGTATGATCAGCCACGTGATCAGTGCATGGTCAGACACGTGAACAGTGTATGATCAGCCACGTGATCAGTGCATGATATCCACGTGATCAGTGCATGATCATCACGTGATCAGTGTATGATCAGCCACGTGAACAGTGCATGCTCAGTCACGTGATCAGGGCCTGCTGAGCTGCGTGATTACTGTCTGCTCATCTGCTTGACAATTGCCAGCTGAGCTGCACGATTCCTGCCTGTCATCTGCTTGACAATTGCCAGCTGTGCTGCGTAATTCCTGCCTGCTCAGCTGCTTGATTATTGCCAGCTGAGCAGCATGATTCCTCACACCTGAGTTCCATGATTATTGCCTGCTGACTGTTTGATTCGTGCCTACTCAGCTCTTTGTTTATTGCCTCCAGAGGCACATGATCAGTGTATGATAGCAAACATGATCAGCGCATGATCAGTCACATGATCAGCGCCATTAAGTCACGTGATCACTACATGATAGTCATGTGATCAGTCCATGCTCAGTCACGGTATCAGTGCATGATCAGCCACGTGATCAGTGCATGATCAGCCAGGTGATCAGTGCATGATAGCCATGTGATCAGTGCATGATCAGTCACGTGATCAGTGCATGATCAGTCACGTGATCAGTGCATGATCAGCCACGTGATCAGTGCATGATCAGTCACCTGATGGGTGTATGATCAGTCACGTGACCAGTACATGGTAGCTACATGATCATTGCATGATCAGCCACGTGAGTAGTGCATGATAGCCACGTGATCAGTGCATGATCAGTCACGTGATCAGTGCATGATCAGCCACGTGATCAGTGCATGATCAGCCACGTGATCAGTGCATGATCAGTCACGTGATCAGTGCATGATCAGTCACGTGACCAGTACATGGTAGCTACGTGATCAGTGCATGATCAGCCACGTGATCAGTGCATGATAGCCACGTGATCAGTGCATGATCAGTCACGTGATCAGTGCATGATCAGTCACGTGATCAGTGCATGGTAGCTGCATGATCATGCATGATCAGCCACGTGATCAGTGCATGATAGCCACGTGATCAGTGCATGATCAGCCACGTGATCAGTGCATGATCAGTCACGTGATCAGTGCATGATCAGCCACGTGATCAGTGCATGATCAGCCACGTGATCAGTGCATGATCAGCCACGTGATCAGTGCATGATAGCCACGTGATCAGTGCATGATCAGTCACGTGATCAGTGCATGATCAGTCACGTGATCAGTGTGTGATCAGCCACGTGAACAGTGCATGCTCAGTCACGTGATCAGGGCCTGCTGAGCTGCGTGATTACTGTCTGCTCATCTGCTTGACAATTGCCAGCTGAGCTGCACGATTCCTGCCTGTCATCTGCTTGACAATTGCCAGCTGTGCTGCGTAATTCCTGCCTGCTCAGCTGCTTGATTATTGCCAGCTGAGCAGCATGATTTCTCACAGCTGAGTTCCATGATTATTGCCTGCTGACTGATTCGTGCCTACTCAGCTCTTTGTTCATTGCCTCCAGAGGCACATGATCAGTGTATGACACCAAACATGATCAGCACATGATCAGTCACATGATCAGTGCATGATAAGCCACGTGATCAGTGCATGATCAATTATGTGATCAGTGCATGATCAGTCATGTGACAGTGCATGGTAGCTGCGTGATCAGTGCATGATCAGCCACGTGATCAGTGCATGATAGCCACGTGATCAGTGCATGATCAGTCACGTGATCAGTGCATGATCAGTCACGTGATCAGTGCATGATCAATTACGTGATCAGTGCATGATCAGTCACGTGATCAGTGCATGGTAGCTACGTGATCAGTGCATGATCAGCCACGTGATCAGTGCATGATAGCCACGTGATCAGTGCATGATAGCCACGTGATCAGTGCATGATCAGTCACGTGATACGTGTGTGATCAGCCACGTGATCAGTGCATGATATCCACGTGATCAGTGCATGATAGCCACGTGATCAGTGCATGATTAGTCACGTGATCAGTGCATGATCAGTCACGTGATACATGTGTGATCAGCCACGTGATCAGTGCATGATGAGCCACGTGATCAGTGCAGGATCAATTACGTGATCAGTGCATGATCAGTCACGTGACCAGTACATGGTTGCTACGTGATCATTGCATGATCAGCCACGTGAGCAGTGCATGATAGCCACGTGATCAGTGCATGATCAGTCACGTGATCAGTACATGATCAGTCACGTGAACAGTGCATGATCATTTACGTGATCAGTGCATGATCAGTCACGTGACCAGTATATGGTAGCTACGTGATCATTCCATGACGAGCCACGTGAGCAGTGCATGATAGCCACGTGATGTGTGCATGATCAGTTACGTGAGCAGAGTATGATCAGCCACGTGATCAGTGCATGAGTGCCACGTGATCAGTGCATGATATGTCACGTGACAGGTGTGTGATCAGCCACGTGAACAGTGCATGTTCAGCCACGTGATCAGTGCATGATAGCCACGTGATCAGTGCATGATCAGTTACGTGAGCAGTGTATGATCAGCCACGTGATCAGTGCATGGTCAGACACGTGAACAGTGTATGATCAGCCACGTGATCAGTGCATGATATCCACGTGATCAGTGCATGATCATCACGTGATCAGTGTATGATCAGCCACGTGAACAGTGCATGCTCAGTCACGTGATCAGGGCCTGCTGAGCTGCGTGATTACTGTCTGCTCATCTGCTTGACAATTGCCAGCTGAGCTGCACGATTCCTGCCTGTCATCTGCTTGACAATTGCCAGCTGTGCTGCGTAATTCCTGCCTGCTCAGCTGCTTGATTATTGCCAGCTGAGCAGCATGATTCCTCACACCTGAGTTCCATGATTATTGCCTGCTGACTGTTTGATTCGTGCCTACTCAGCTCTTTGTTTATTGCCTCCAGAGGCACATGATCAGTGTATGATAGCAAACATGATCAGCGCATGATCAGTCACATGATCAGCGCCATTAAGTCACGTGATCACTACATGATAGTCATGTGATCAGTCCATGCTCAGTCACGGTATCAGTGCATGATCAGCCACGTGATCAGTGCATGATCAGCCACGTGATCAGTGCATGATAGCCATGTGATCAGTGCATGATCAGTCACGTGATCAGTGCATGATCAGTCACGTGATCAGTGCATGATCAGCCACGTGATCAGTGCATGATCAGTCACCTGATGGGTGTATGATCAGTCACGTGACCAGTACATGGTAGCTACATGATCATTGCATGATCAGCCACGTGAGTAGTGCATGATAGCCACGTGATCAGTGCATGATCAGTCACGTGATCAGTGCATGATCAGCCACGTGATCAGTGCATGATCAGCCACGTGATCAGTGCATGATCAGTCACGTGATCAGTGCATGATCAGTCACGTGATCAGTACATGGTAGCTACGTGATCAGTGCATGATCAGCCACGTGATCAGTGCATGATAGCCACGTGATCAGTGCATGATCAGTCACGTGATCAGTGCATGATCAGTCACGTGATCAGTGCATGGTAGCTGCATGATCATGCATGATCAGCCACGTGATCAGTGCATGATAGCCACGTGATCAGTGCATGATCAGCCACGTGATCAGTGCATGATCAGTCACGTGATCAGTGCATGATCAGCCACGTGATCAGTGCATGATCAGCCACGTGATCAGTGCATGATCAGCCACGTGATCAGTGCATGATAGCCACGTGATCAGTGCATGATCAGTCACGTGATCAGTGCATGATCAGTCACGTGATCAGTGTGTGATCAGCCACGTGAACAGTGCATGCTCAGTCACGTGATCAGGGCCTGCTGAGCTGCGTGATTACTGTCTGCTCATCTGCTTGACAATTGCCAGCTGAGCTGCACGATTCCTGCCTGTCATCTGCTTGACAATTGCCAGCTGTGCTGCGTAATTCCTGCCTGCTCATCTGCTTGATTATTGCCAGCTGAGCAGCATGATTTCTCAGAGCTGAGTTCCATGATTATTGCCTGCTGACTGATTCCTGCCTACTCAGCTCTTTGTTCATTGCCTCCAGAGGCACATGATCAGTGTATGACACCAAACATGATCAGCACATGATCAGTCACATGATCAATGCATGATAAGCCACGTGATCAGTGCATGATCAATTATGTGATCAGTGCATGATCAGTCATGTGACAGTACATGGTAGCTGCGTGATCAGTGCATGATCAGCCACGTGATCAGTGCATGATAGCCACGTGATCAGTGCATGATCAGTCACGTGATCAGTGCATGATCAGTCACGTGATCAGTGCATGATCAATTACGTGATCAGTGCATGATCAGTCACGTGATCAGTGCATGGTAGCTACGTGATCATTGCATGATCAGCCACGTGATCAGTGCATGATAGCCACGTGATCAGTGCATGATAGCCACGTGATCAGTGCATGATCAGTCACGTGATACGTGTGTGATCAGCCACGTGATCAGTGCATGATATCCACGTGATCAGTGCATGATAGCCACGTGATCAGTGCATGATTAGTCACGTGATCAGTGCATGATCAGTCACGTGATACATGTGTGATCAGCCACGTGATCAGTGCATGATGAGCCACGTGATCAGTGCATGATCAATTACGTGATCAGTGCATGATCAGTCACGTGACCAGTACATGGTTGCTACGTGATCATTGCATGATCAGCCACGTGAGCAGTGCATGATAGCCACGTGATCAGTGCATGATCAGTCACGTGATCAGTACATGATCAGTCACGTGAACAGTGCATGATCATTTACGTGATCTGTGCATGATCAGTCACGTGACCAGTATATGGTAGCTACGTGATCATTCCATGACGAGCCACGTGAGCAGTGCATGATAGCCACGTGATGTGTGCATGATCAGTTACGTGAGCAGAGTATGATCAGCCACGTGATCAGTGCATGAGTGCCACGTGATCAGTGCATGATATGTCACGTGACAGGTGTGTGATCAGCCACGTGATCAGTGCATGTTCAGCCACGTGATCAGTGCATGATAGCCACGTGATCAGTGCATGATCAGTTACGTGAGCAGTGTATGATCAGCCACGTGATCAGTGCATGGTCAGACACGTGAACAGTGTATGATCAGCCACGTGATCAGTGCATGATATCCACGTGATCAGTGCATGATCATCACGTGATCAGTGTATGATCAGCCACGTGAACAGTGCATGCTCAGTCACGTGATCAGGGCCTGCTGAGCTGCGTGATTACTGTCTGCTCATCTGCTTGACAATTGCCAGCTGAGCTGCATGATTCCTGCCTGTCATCTGCTTGACAATTGCCAGCTGTGCTGCGTAATTCCTGCCTGCTCAGCTGCTTGATTATTGCCAGCTGAGCAGCATGATTCCTCACACCTGAGTTCCATGATTATTGCCTGCTGACTGTTTGATTCGTGCCTACTCAGCTCTTTGTTTATTGCCTCCAGAGGCACATGATCAGTGTATGATAGCAAACATGATCAGCGCATGATCAGTCACATGATCAGCGCCATTAAGTCACGTGATCACTACATGATAGTCATGTGATCAGTCCATGCTCAGTCACGGTATCAGTGCATGATCAGCCACGTGATCAGTGCATGATCAGCCACGTGATCAGTGCATGATAGCCATGTGATCAGTGCATGATCAGTCACGTGATCAGTGCATGATCAGTCACGTGATCAGTGCATGATCATCCACGTGATCAGTGCATGATCAGTCACCTGATGGGTGTATGATCAGTCACGTGACCAGTGCATGGTAGCTACATGATCATTGCATGATCAGCCACGTGAGTAGTGCATGATAGCCACGTGATCAGTGCATGATCAGTCACGTGATCAGTGCATGATCATCCACGTGATCAGTGCATGATCAGCCACGTGATCAGTGCATGATCAGTCACGTGATCAGTGCATGATCAGTCACGTGATCAGTGCATGATAGCTACGTGATCAGTGCATGATCAGCCACGTGATCAGTGCATGATAGCCACGTGATCAGTGCATGATCAGCCACGTGATCAGTGCATGATAGCCACGTGATCAGTGCATGATCAGCCACGTGATCAGTGCATGATCAGTCACGTGATCAGTGCATGATCAGCCACGTGATCAGTGCATGATCAGCCACGTGATCAGTGCATGATCAGCCACGTGATCAGTGCATGATAGCCACGTGATCAGTGCATGATCAGTCACGTGATCAGTGCATGATCAGTCACGTGATCAGTGTATGATCAGCCACGTGAACAGTGCATGCTCAGTCACGTGATCAGGGCCTGCTGAGCTGCGTGATTACTGTCTGCTCATCTGCTTGACAATTGCCAGCTGAGCTGCACGATTCCTGCCTGTCATCTGCTTGACAATTGCCACCTGTGCTGCGTAATTCCTGCCTGCTCATCTGCTTGATTATTGCCAGCTGAGCAGCATGATTTCTCAGAGCTGAGTTCCATGATTATAGCCTGCTGACTGATTCGTGCCTACTCAGCTCTATGTTCATTGCCTCCAGAGGCACATGATCAGTGTATGACACCAAACATGATCAGCACATGATCAGTCACATGATCAGTGCATGATAAGCCACGTGATCAGTGCATGATCAATTATGTGATCAGTGCATGATCAGTCATGTGACCAGTACATGGTAGCTGCGTGATCAGTGCATGATCAGCCACGTGATCAGTGCATGATAGCCACGTGATCAGTGCATGATCAGTCACGTGATCAGTGCATGATCAGTCACGTGATCAGTGCATGATCAGTCACGTGATCAGTGCATGATCAGCCACGTGATCAGTGCATGATAGCCACGTGATCAGTGCATGATCAGTCACGTGATACGTGTGTGATCAGCCACGTGATCAGTGCATGATATCCACGTGATCAGTGCATGATAGCCACGTGATCAGTGCATGATTAGTCACGTGATCAGTGCATGATCAGTCACGTGATACATGTGTGATCAGCCACGTGATCAGTGCATGATGAGCCACGTGATCAGTGCATGATCAATTACGTGATCAGTGCATGATCAGTCACGTGACCAGTACATGGTTGCTACGTGATCATTGCATGATCAGCCACGTGAGCAGTGCATGATAGCCACGTGATCAGTGCATGATCAGTCACGTGATCAGTACATGATCAGTCACGTGAACAGTGCATGATCATTTACGTGATCTGTGCATGATCAGTCACGTGACCAGTATATGGTAGCTACGTGATCATTCCATGACGAGCCACGTGAGCAGTGCATGATAGCCACGTGATGTGTGCATGATCAGTTACGTGAGCAGAGTATGATCAGCCACGTGATCAGTGCATGAGTGCCACGTGATCAGTGCATGATATGTCACGTGACAGTGTGTGATCAGCCACGTGATCAGTGCATGATCAGCCACGTGATCAGTGCATGATAGCCACGTGATCAGTGCATGATCAGTTACGTGAGCAGTGTATGATCAGCCACGTGATCAGTGCATGATATCCACGTGATCAGTGCATGATCATCACGTGATCAGTGTATGATCAGCCACGTGAACAGTGCATGCTCAGTCACGTGATCAGGGCCTGCTGAGCTGCGTGATTACTGTCTGCTCATCTGCTTGACAATTGCCAGCTGAGCTGCATGATTCCTGCCTGTCATCTGCTTGACAATTGCCAGCTGTGCTGCGTAATTCCTGCCTGCTCAGCTGCTTGATTATTGCCAGCTGAGCAGCATGATTCCTCACACCTGAGTTCCATGATTATTGCCTGCTGACTGTTTGATTCGTGCCTACTCAGCTCTTTGTTTATTGCCTCCAGAGGCACATGATCAGTGTATGATAGCAAACATGATCAGCGCATGATCAGTCACATGATCAGCGCCATTAAGTCACGTGATCACTACATGATAGTCATGTGATCAGTCCATGCTCAGTCACGGTATCAGTGCATGATCAGCCACGTGATCAGTGCATGATCAGCCACGTGATCAGTGCATGATAGCCATGTGATCAGTGCATGATCAGTCACGTGATCAGTGCATGATCAGTCACGTGATCAGTGCATGATCAGCCACGTGATCAGTGCATGATCAGTCACCTGATGGGTGTATGATCAGTCACGTGACCAGTACATGGTAGCTACATGATCATTGCATGATCAGCCACGTGAGTAGTGCATGATAGCCACGTGATCAGTGCATGATCAGTCACGTGATCAGTGCATGATCAGCCACGTGATCAGTGCATGATAGCCACGTGATCAGTGCATGATCAGTCACGTGATCAGTGCATGATCAGTCACGTGATCAGTGCATGATAGTCACGTGATCAGTGCATGATCAGCCACGTGATCAGTGCATGATAGCCACGTGATCAGTGCATGATCAGTCACGTGATCAGTGCATGATCAGTCACGTGATCAGTACATGGTAGCTACGTGATCATGCATGATCAGCCACGTGATCAGTGCATGATAGCCACGTGATCAGTGCATGATCAGTCACGTGATCAGTGCATGATCAGTCACGTGATCAGTGCATGATCAGCCACGTGATCAGTGCATGATCAGTCACGTGATCAGTGCATGATCAGCCACGTGATCAGTGCATGATAGCCACGTGATCAGTGCATGATCAGTCACGTGATCAGTGCATGATCAGTCACGTGATCAGTGCATGATCAGCCACGTGATCAGTGCATGATAGCCACGTGATCAGTGCATGATCAGTCACGTGATCAGTGCATGATCAGTCACGTGATCAGTGCATGATCAGCCACGTGATCAGTGCATGATCAGCCACGTGATCAGTGCATGATAGCCACGTGATCAGTGCATGATCAGTCACGTGATCAGTGCATGATCAGCCACGTGATCAGTGCATGATCAGCCACGTGATCAGTGCATGATCAGTCACGTGATCAGTGCATGATCAGTCACGTGATCAGTGCATGATCAGCCACGTGATCAGTGCATGATATTACGTGATCAGTGCATGATCAGTCACGTGATCAGTGCATGATAGCCACGTGATCAGTGCATGATCAGTCACGTGATCAGTGCATGATCAGCCACGTGATCAGTGCATGCTCAGTCACGTGATCAGTGCATGCTGAGCTGCGTGATTACTGTCTGCTCATCTGCTTGACAATTGCCACCTGTGCTGCGTAATTCCTGCCTGCTCATCTACTTGATTATTGCCAGCTGAGCAGCATGATTTCTCAGAGCTGAGTTCCATGATTATAGCCTGCTGACTTTTCCTGCCTACTCAGCTCTATGTTATTGCCTCCAGAGGCACATGATCAGTGTGTGACACCAAACATGATCAGCACATGATCAGTCACATGATCAGTGCATGATAAGCCACGTGATCAGTGCATGATCAGTCACGTGATCAGTGCATGATCAGTCATGTGATCAGTGCATGATAGCTGCGTGATCAGTGCATGATCAGCCACGTGATCAGTGCATGATAGCCACGTGATCAGTGCATGATCAGTCACGTGATCAGTGCATGATAGCCACGTGATCAGTGCATGATCAGCCACGTGATCAGTGCATGATCAGTCACGTGATCAGTGCATGATCAGCACGTGATCAGTGCATGATCAGCCACGTGATCAGTGCATGATCAGCCACGTGATCAGTGCATGATAGCCACGTGATCAGTGCATGATCAGTCACGTGATCAGTACATGATCAGTCACGTGAACAGTGCATGATCATTTACGTGATCAGTGCATGATCAGTCACGTGACCAGTATATGGTAGCTACGTGATCATTCCATGACGAGCCACGTGAGCAGTGCATGATAGCCACGTGATGTGTGCATGATGAGTTACGTGAGCAGAGTATGATCAGCCACGTGATCAGTGCATGAGTGCCACGTGATCAGTGCATGATATGTCACGTGACAGGTGTGTGATCAGCCACGTGAACAGTGCATGTTCAGCCACGTGATCAGTGCATGATAGCCACGTGATCAGTGCATGATCAGTTACGTGAGCAGTGTATGATCAGCCACGTGATCAGTGCATGGTCAGACACGTGAACAGTGTATGATCAGCCACGTGATCAGTGCATGATATCCAAGTGATCAGTGCATGATCAATCACGTGATCAGTGTATGATCAGCCACGTGAACAGTGCATGCTCAGTCACGTGATCTGGGCCTGCTGAGCTGCGTGATTACTGTCTGCTCATCTGCTTGACAATTGCCAGCTGAGCTGCACGATTCCTGCCTGTCATCTGCTTGACAATTGCCAGCTGTGCTGCGTAATTCCTGCCTGCTCAGCTGCTTGATTATTGCCAGCTGAGCAGCATGATTCCTCACACCTGAGTTCCATGATTATTGCCTGCTGACTGTTTGATTCGTGCCTACTCAGCTCTTTGTTTATTGCCTCCAGAGGCACATGATCAGTGTATGATAGCAAACATGATCAGCGCATGATCAGTCACATGATCAGCGCCATTAAGTCACGTGATCACTACATGATAGTCATGTGATCAGTCCATGCTCAGTCACGGTATCAGTGCATGATCAGCCACGTGATCAGTGCATGATCTGTCACATGATTAGTGTATGATCATCCACGTGATCAGTGCATGGGCAGTCATGTGATCAGTGCATGATATAGACGTGATCAGTGCATGATCAGTCTCGTGATCAGTGCATGATAGCCACGTGATCAGTGCATGATCAGTCACCTGATGGGTGTATGATCATTCACGTGACCTGTACATGGTAGCTACATGATCATTGCATGATCAGCCACGTGAGTAGTGCATGATAGCCACGTGATCACTGCATGATCAGTCACGTGATCAGTGCATGATCAGTCATGTGACCAGTACATGGTAGCTGCGTGATCATGCATGATCAGCCACGTGAGCAGTGCATGATAGCCACGTGATCAGTGCATGATCAGTCACGTGATCAGTGCATGATCAGTCACGTGATCAGTGCATGATCAGCCACGTGATCAGTGCATGATCAGGCACGTGATCAGTGCATGATCAGCCACGTGATCAGTGCATGATAGCCACGTGATCAGTGCATGATCAGTCACGTGATCAGTGCATGATCAGCCACGTGATCAGTGCATGATAGCCACGTGATCAGTGCATGATCAGTCACGTGATCAGTGCATGATCAGCCACGTGATCAGTGCATGATCAGTCACGTGATCAGTGCATGATCAGCCACGTGATCAGTGCATGATAGCCACGTGATCAGTGCATGATCAGTCACGTGATCAGTGCATGATCAGTCACGTGATCAGTGCATGATCAGCCACGTGATCAGTGCATGATAGCCACGTGATCAGTGCATGATCAGTCACGTGATCAGTGCATGATCAGTCACGTGATCAGTGCATGATCATTCACGTGATCAGTGCATGATCAGTCACGTGACCAGTATATGGTAGCTACGTGATCATTCCATGACGAGCCACGTGAGCAGTGCATGATAGCCACGTGATGTGTGCATGATCAGTTACGTGAGCAGAGTATGATCAGCCACGTGATCAGTGCATGAGTGCCACGTGATCAGTGCATGATATGTCACGTGACAGGTGTGTGATCAGCCACGTGAACAGTGCATGTTCAGCCACGTGATCAGTGCATGATAGCCACGTGATCAGTGCATGATCAGTTACGTGAGCAGTGTATGATCAGCCACGTGATCAGTGCATGGTCAGACACGTGAACAGTGTATGATCAGCCACGTGATCAGTGCATGATATCCACGTGATCAGTGCATGATCATCACGTGATCAGTGTATGATCAGCCACGTGAACAGTGCATGCTCAGTCACGTGATCAGGGCCTGCTGAGCTGCGTGATTACTGTCTGCTCATCTGCTTGACAATTGCCAGCTGAGCTGCATGATTCCTGCCTGTCATCTGCTTGACAATTGCCAGCTGTGCTGCGTAATTCCTGCCTGCTCAGCTGCTTGATTATTGCCAGCAGACCACACTGATTCAGTCTTTGTTTATGCCTAGAGGCACATGATCAGTGTATGATAGCAGATCAGCATGATCAGTCACATGATCAGCGCCATTAAGTCACGTGATCACTACATGATAGTCATGTGATCAGTCCATGCTCAGTCACGGTATCAGTGCATGATCAGCCACGTGATCAGTGCATGATCAGCCACGTGATCAGTGCATGATAGCCATGTGATCAGTGCATGATCAGTCACGTGATCAGTGCATGATCAGTCACGTGATCAGTGCATGATCAGCCACGTGATCAGTGCATGATCAGTCACCTGATGGGTGTATGATCAGTCACGTGACCAGTGCATGGTAGCTACATGATCATTGCATGATCAGCCACGTGAGTAGTGCATGATAGCCACGTGATCAGTGCATGATCAGTCACGTGATCAGTGCATGATCAGCCACGTGATCAGTGCATGATCAGCCACGTGATCAGTGCATGATCAGTCACGTGATCAGTGCATGATCAGTCACGTGATCAGTGCATGATAGCTACGTGATCAGTGCATGATCAGCCACGTGATCAGTGCATGATAGCCACGTGATCAGTGCATGATCAGCCACGTGATCAGTGCATGATCAGCCACGTGATCAGTGCATGATCAGCCACGTGATCAGTGCATGATCAGTCACGTGATCAGTGCATGATCAGCCACGTGATCAGTGCATGATCAGCCACGTGATCAGTGCATGATCAGCCACGTGATCAGTGCATGATAGCCACGTGATCAGTGCATGATCAGTCACGTGATCAGTGCATGATCAGTCACGTGATCAGTGTATGATCAGCCACGTGAACAGTGCATGCTCAGTCACGTGATCAGGGCCTGCTGAGCTGCGTGATTACTGTCTGCTCATCTGCTTGACAATTGCCAGCTGAGCTGCACGATTCCTGCCTGTCATCTGCTTGACAATTGCCAGCTGTGCTGCGTAATTCCTGCCTGCTCAGCTACTTGATTATTGCCAGCTGAGCAGCATGATTTCTCAGAGCTGAGTTCCATGATTATAGCCTGCTGACTGATTCGTGCCTACTCAGCTCTTTGTTCATTGCCTCCAGAGGCACATGATCAGTGTATGACACCAAACATGATCAGCACATGATCAGTCACATGATCAGTGCATGATAAGCCACGTGATCAGTGCATGATCAATTATGTGATCAGTGCATGATCAGTCATGTGATCAGTGCATGGTAGCTGCGTGATCAGTGCATGATCAGCCACGTGATCAGTGCATGATAGCCACGTGATCAGTGCATGATCAGTCACGTGATCAGTGCATGATCAGTCACGTGATCAGTGCATGATCAGTCACGTGATCAGTGCATGATCAGCCACGTGATCAGTGCATGATAGCCACGTGATCAGTGCATGATCAGTCACGTGATACGTGTGTGATCAGCCACGTGATCAGTGCATGATATCCACGTGATCAGTGCATGATAGCCACGTGATCAGTGCATGATTAGTCACGTGATCAGTGCATGATCAGTCACGTGATACATGTGTGATCAGCCACGTGATCAGTGCATGATGAGCCACGTGATCAGTGCATGATCAATTACGTGATCAGTGCATGATCAGTCACGTGACCAGTACATGGTTGCTACGTGATCATTGCATGATCAGCCACGTGAGCAGTGCATGATAGCCACGTGATCAGTGCATGATCAGTCACGTGATCAGTACATGATCAGTCACGTGAACAGTGCATGATCATTTACGTGATCTGTGCATGATCAGTCACGTGACCAGTATATGGTAGCTACGTGATCATTCCATGACGAGCCACGTGAGCAGTGCATGATAGCCACGTGATGTGTGCATGATCAGTTACGTGAGCAGAGTATGATCAGCCACGTGATCAGTGCATGAGTGCCACGTGATCAGTGCATGATATGTCACGTGACAGGTGTGTGATCAGCCACGTGAACAGTGCATGATCAGCCACGTGATCAGTGCATGATAGCCACGTGATCAGTGCATGATCAGTTACGTGAGCAGTGTATGATCAGCCACGTGATCAGTGCATGATATCCAAGTGATCAGTGCATGATCATCACGTGATCAGTGTATGATCAGCCACGTGAACAGTGCATGCTCAGTCACGTGATCAGGGCCTGCTGAGCTGCGTGATTACTGTCTGCTCATCTGCTTGACAATTGCCAGCTGAGCTGCATGATTCCTGCCTGTCATCTGCTTGACAATTGCCAGCTGTGCTGCGTAATTCCTGCCTGCTCAGCTGCTTGATTATTGCCAGCTGAGCAGCATGATTCCTCACACCTGAGTTCCATGATTATTGCCTGCTGACTGTTTGATTCGTGCCTACTCAGCTCTTTGTTTATTGCCTCCAGAGGCACATGATCAGTGTATGATAGCAAACATGATCAGCGCATGATCAGTCACATGATCAGCGCCATTAAGTCACGTGATCACTACATGATAGTCATGTGATCAGTCCATGCTCAGTCACGGTATCAGTGCATGATCAGCCACGTGATCAGTGCATGATCAGCCACGTGATCAGTGCATGATAGCCATGTGATCAGTGCATGATCAGTCACGTGATCAGTGCATGATCAGTCACGTGATCAGTGCATGATCAGCCACGTGATCAGTGCATGATCAGTCACCTGATGGGTGTATGATCAGTCACGTGACCAGTACATGGTAGCTACATGATCATTGCATGATCAGCCACGTGAGTAGTGCATGATAGCCACGTGATCAGTGCATGATCAGTCACGTGATCAGTGCATGATCAGCCACGTGATCAGTGCATGACAGCCACGTGATCAGTGCATGATCAGTCACGTGATCAGTGCATGATCAGTCACGTGATCAGTGCATGATAGTCACGTGATCAGTGCATGATCAGCCACGTGATCAGTGCATGATAGCCACGTGATCAGTGCATGATCAGTCACGTGATCAGTGCATGATCAGTCACGTGATCAGTACATGGTAGCTACGTGATCATGCATGATCAGCCACGTGATCAGTGCATGATAGCCACGTGATCAGTGCATGATCAGTCACGTGATCAGTGCATGATCAGTCACGTGATCAGTGCATGATCAGCCACGTGATCAGTGCATGATCAGTCACGTGATCAGTGCATGATCAGCCACGTGATCAGTGCATGATAGCCACGTGATCAGTGCATGATCAGTCACGTGATCAGTGCATGATCAGTCACGTGATCAGTGCATGATAGCCACGTGATCAGTGCATGATAGCCACGTGATCAGTGCATGATCAGTCACGTGATCAGTGCATGATCAGTCACGTGATCAGTGCATGATCAGCCACGTGATCAGTGCATGATCAGCCACGTGATCAGTGCATGATAGCCACGTGATCAGTGCATGATCAGTCACGTGATCAGTGCATGATCAGCCACGTGATCAGTGCATGATCAGCCACGTGATCAGTGCATGATCAGTCACGTGATCAGTGCATGATCAGTCACGTGATCAGTGCATGATCAGCCACGTGATCAGTGCATGATATCACGTGATCAGTGCATGATCAGTCACGTGATCAGTGCATGATAGCCACGTGATCAGTGCATGATCAGTCACGTGATCAGTGTGATCAGCCACGTGATCAGTGCATGCTCAGTCACGTGATCAGTGCCTGCTGAGCTGCGTGATTACTGTCTGCTCATCTGCTTGACAATTGCCACCTGGCTGCGTAATTCCTGCCTGCTCATCTATTTGATTATTGCCAGCTGAGCAGCATGATTTCTCAGAGCTGAGTTCCATGATTATAGCCTGCTGACTTTCCTGCCTACTCAGCTCTATGTTATTGCCTGAGAGGCACATGATCAGTGTGTGACACCAAACATGATCAGCACATGATCAGTCACATGATCAGTGCATGATAAGCCACGTGATCAGTGCATGATCAGTCACGTGATCAGTGCATGATCAGTCATGTGATCAGTGCATGATAGCTGCGTGATCAGTGCATGATCAGCCACGTGATCAGTGCATGATAGCCACGTGATCAGTGCATGATCAGTCACGTGATCAGTGCATGATAGCCACGTGATCAGTGCATGATCAGCCACGTGATCAGTGCATGATCAGTCACGTGATCAGTGCATGATAGCACGTGATCAGTGCATGATCAGCCACGTGATCAGTGCATGATCAGCCACGTGATCAGTGCATGATAGCCACGTGATCAGTGCATGATCAGTCACGTGATCAGTACATGATCAGTCACGTGAACAGTGCATGATCATTTACGTGATCAGTGCATGATCAGTCACGTGACCAGTATATGGTAGCTACGTGATCATTCCATGACGAGCCACGTGAGCAGTGCATGATAGCCACGTGATGTGTGCATGATGAGTTACGTGAGCAGAGTATGATCAGCCACGTGATCAGTGCATGAGTGCCACGTGATCAGTGCATGATATGTCACGTGACAGGTGTGTGATCAGCCACGTGAACAGTGCATGTTCAGCCACGTGATCAGTGCATGATAGCCACGTGATCAGTGCATGATCAGTTACGTGAGCAGTGTATGATCAGCCACGTGATCAGTGCATGGTCAGACACGTGAACAGTGTATGATCAGCCACGTGATCAGTGCATGATATCCAAGTGATCAGTGCATGATCAATCACGTGATCAGTGTATGATCAGCCACGTGAACAGTGCATGCTCAGTCACGTGATCTGGGCCTGCTGAGCTGCGTGATTACTGTCTGCTCATCTGCTTGACAATTGCCAGCTGAGCTGCACGATTCCTGCCTGTCATCTGCTTGACAATTGCCAGCTGTGCTGCGTAATTCCTGCCTGCTCAGCTGCTTGATTATTGCCAGCTGAGCAGCATGATTCCTCACACCTGAGTTCCATGATTATTGCCTGCTGACTGTTTGATTCGTGCCTACTCAGCTCTTTGTTTATTGCCTCCAGAGGCACATGATCAGTGTATGATAGCAAACATGATCAGCGCATGATCAGTCACATGATCAGCGCCATTAAGTCACGTGATCACTACATGATAGTCATGTGATCAGTCCATGCTCAGTCACGGTATCAGTGCATGATCAGCCACGTGATCAGTGCATGATCTGTCACATGATTAGTGTATGATCATCCACGTGATCAGTGCATGGGCAGTCATGTGATCAGTGCATGATATAGACGTGATCAGTGCATGATCAGTCTCGTGATCAGTGCATGATAGCCACGTGATCAGTGCATGATCAGTCACCTGATGGGTGTATGATCATTCACGTGACCTGTACATGGTAGCTACATGATCATTGCATGATCAGCCACGTGAGTAGTGCATGATAGCCACGTGATCACTGCATGATCAGTCACGTGATCAGTGCATGATCAGTCATGTGACCAGTACATGGTAGCTGCGTGATCATGCATGATCAGCCACGTGAGCAGTGCATGATAGCCACGTGATCAGTGCATGATCAGACACGTGATCAGTGCATGATCAGTCACGTGATCAGTGCATGATCAGCCACGTGATCAGTGCATGATCAGGCACGTGATCAGTGCATGATCAGCCACGTGATCAGTGCATGATAGCCACGTGATCAGTGCATGATCAGTCACGTGATCAGTGCATGATCAGCCACGTGATCAGTGCATGATCAGCCACGTGATCAGTGCATGATCAGTCACGTGATCAGTGCATGATCAGCCACGTGATCAGTGCATGATCAGCCACGTGATCAGTGCATGATCAGCCACGTGATCAGTGCATGATAGCCACGTGATCAGTGCATGATCAGTCACGTGATCAGTGCATGATCAGTCACGTGATCAGTGCATGATCAGCCACGTGATCAGTGCATGATCAGCCACGTGATCAGTGCATGATCAGTCACGTGATCAGTGCATGATCAGTCACGTGATCAGTGCATGATCAGCCACGTGATCAGTGCATGATCAGTCACGTGATCAGTGCATGATCAGCCACGTGATCAGTGCATGATCAGCCACGTGATCAGTGCATGATCAGTCACGTGATCAGTGCATGATCAGTCACGTGATCAGTGCATGATCAGCCACGTGATCAGTGCATGATCAGTCATGTATCAGTGCATGATAGCCCGTGATCAGTGCATGATCAGTCCCGTGATCAGTGCATGATCAGCCACGTGATCAGTGCATGATCAGCCACGTGATCAGTGCATGATCAGTCACGTGATCAGTGCATGATCAGTCACGTGATCAGTGTATGATCAGCCACGTGAACAGTGCATGCTCAGTCACGTGATCAGGGCCTGCTGAGCTGCGTGATTACTGTCTGCTCATCTGCTTGACAATTGCCAGCTGAGCTGCACGATTCCTGCCTGTCATCTGCTTGACAATTGCCAGCTGTGCTGCGTAATTCCTGCCTGCTCAGCTGCTTGATTATTGCCAGCTGAGCAGCATGATTCCTCACAGCTGAGTTCCATGATTATTGCCTGCTGACTGATTCGTGCCTACTCAGCTCTTTGTTCATTGCCTCCAGAGGCACATGATCAGTGTATGATAGCAAACATGATCAGTGCATGATCAGTCACATGATCAGTGCATGATAAGCCACGTGATCAGTGCATGATCAGTCATGTGATCAGTGCATGATCAGTCATGTGATCAGTGCATGGTAGCTGCGTGATCAGTGCATGATCAGCCACGTGATCAGTGCATGATAGCCACGTGATCAGTGCATGATCAGTCACGTGATCAGTGCATGATCAGTCACGTGATCAGTGCATGATCAGTCACGTGATCAGTGCATGATCAGTCACGTGATCAGTGCATGATCAGTCACGTGATCAGTGCATGATAGCTACGTGATCATTGCATGATCAGCCACGTGATCAGTGCATGATAGCCACGTGATCAGTGCATGATCAGCCACGTGATCAGTGCATGATCAGTCACGTGATCAGTGCATGATAGCCACGTGATCAGTGCATGATCAGCCACGTGATCAGTGCATGATCAGTCACGTGATCAGTGCATGATAGCACGTGATCAGTGCATGATCAGCCACGTGATCAGTGCATGATAGCCACGTGATCAGTGCATGATAGCCACGTGATCAGTGCATGATCAGTCACGTGATCAGTGCATGATCAGTCACGTGATCAGTGCATGATCAGCCACGTGATCAGTGCATGATCAGTCACGTGATCAGTATATGGAAGCTACGTGATCATTGCATGACAGCCACGTGATCAGTGCATGATAGCCACGTGATCAGTGCATGATCAGTCACGTGATCAGTGCATGATCAGCCACGTGATCAGTGCATGATGCCACGTGATCAGTGCATGATAGTCACGTGATCAGTGCATGATCAGCCACGTGATCAGTGCATGATCAGCCACGTGATCAGTGCATGATAGCCACGTGATCAGTGCATGATCAGTCACGTGATCAGTGCATGATCAGCCACGTGATCAGTGCATGATCAGTCACGTGATCAGTGCATGATCAGCCACGTGATCAGTGCATGATCAGTCACGTGATCAGTGCATGATCAGCCACGTGATCAGTGCATGATCAGCCACGTGATCAGTGCATGATCAGCCACGTGATCAGTGCATGATCAGTCACGTGATCAGTGCATGATCAGCCACGTGATCAGTGCATGATCAGCCACGTGATCAGTGCATGATCAGTCACGTGATCAGTGCATGATCAGTCACGTGATCAGTGCATGATCAGCCACGTGATCAGTGCATGTCAGTCATGTATCAGTGCATGATAGCCCGTGATCAGTGCATGATCAGTCCCGTGATCAGTGCATGATCAGCCACGTGATCAGTGCATGATCAGCCACGTGATCAGTGCATGATCAGTCACGTGATCAGTGCATGATCAGTCACGTGATCAGTGTGTGATCAGCCACGTGAACAGTGCATGCTCAGTCACGTGATCAGGGCCTGCTGAGCTGCGTGATTACTGTCTGCTCATCTGCTTGACAATTGCCAGCTGAGCTGCACGATTCCTGCCTGTCATCTGCTTGACAATTGCCAGCTGTGCTGCGTAATTCCTGCCTGCTCATCTGCTTGATTATTGCCAGCTGAGCAGCATGATTTCTCACAGCTGAGTTCCATGATTATAGCCTGCTGACTGATTCGTGCCTACTCAGCTCTTTGTTCATTGCCTCCAGAGGCACATGATCAGTGTATGATACCAAACATGATCAGCGCATGATCAGTCACATGATCAGTGCATGATAAGCCACGTGATCAGTGCATGATCAGTCATGTGATCAGTGCATGATCAGTCATGTGATCAGTGCATGGTAGCTGCGTGATCAGTGCATGATCAGCCACGTGATCAGTGCATGATAGCCACGTGATCAGTGCATGATCAGTCACGTGATCAGTGCATGATCAGTCACGTGATCAGTGCATGATCAGTCACGTGATCAGTGCATGATCAGTTACGTGATCAGTGCATGATCAGTCACGTGATCAGTGCATGGTAGCTACGTGATCATTGCATGATCAGCCACGTGATCAGTGCATGATAGCCACGTGATCAGTGCATGATCAGCCACGTGATCAGTGCATGATCAGTCACGTGATCGTGCATGATCAGCCACGTGATCAGTGCATGATAGCCACGTGATCAGTGCATGATAGCCACGTGATCAGTGCATGATCAGTCACGTGATCAGTGCATGATCAGTCACGTGATCAGTGCATGATCAGTCACGTGATCAGTGCATGATCAGCCACGTGATCAGTGCATGATAGCCACGTGATCAGTGCATGATCAGTCACGTGATCAGTGCATGATCAGTCACGTGATCAGTGCATGATCAGCCACGTGATCAGTGCATGATCAGCCACGTGATCAGTGCATGATCAATTCCGTGATCAGTGCATGATCAGCCACGTGATCAGTGCATGATCAGTCACGTGATCAGTGCATGATCAGTCACGTGATCAGTGCATGATCATTCACGTGATCAGTGCATGATCAGTCACGTGACAGTGCATGGTAGCTACGTGATCATTGCATGATCAGCCACGTGATCAGTGCATGATAGCCACGTGATCAGTGCATGATCAGTCACGTGATCAGTGCATGATCAGCCACGTGATCAGTGCATGATGCCACGTGATCAGTGCATGATCAGTCACGTGATCATGTGTGATCAGCCACGTGATCAGTGCATGATAGCCACGTGATGTGTGCATGATCAGTTACGTGAGCAGGGTATGGTCAGCCACGTGATCAGTGCATGAGTGCCACGTGATCAGTGCATGATATGTCACGTGACAGGTGTGTGATCAGCCACGTGAACAGTGCATGTTCAGCCACGTGATCAGTGCATGATAGCCACGTGATCAGTGCATGATCAGTTACGTGAGCAGTGTATGATCAGCCACGTGATCAGTGCATGGTCAAACACGTGAACAGTGTATGATCAGCCACGTGATCAGTGCATGATATCCACGTGATCAGTGCATGATCATCACGTGATCAGTGCATGATCAGCCACGTGAACAGTGCATGCTCAGTCACGTGATCAGGGCCTGCTGAGCTGCGTGATTACTGTCTGCTCATCTGCTTGACAATTGCCAGCTGAGCTGCACGATTCCTGCCTGTCATCTGCTTGACAATTGCCAGCTGTGCTGCGTAATTCCTGCCTGCTCAGCTGCTTGATTATTGCCAGCTGAGCAGCATGATTCCTCACACCTGAGTTCCATGATTATTGCCTGCTGACTGTTTGATTCGTGCCTACTCATCTCTTTGTTTATTGCCTCCAGAGGCACATGATCAGTGTATGATAGCAAACATGATCAGCGCATGATCAGTCACATGATCAGCGCCATTAAGTCACGTGATCACTACATGATAGTCATGTGATCATTCCATGCTCAGTCACGGTATCAGTGCATGATCAGCCACGTGATCAGTGCATGATCTGTCACATGATTAGTGTATGATCATCCACGTGATCAGTGCATGGGCAGTCATGTGATCAGTGCATGATATAGACGTGATCAGTGCATGATCAGTCTCGTGATCAGTGCATGATAGCCACGTGATCAGTGCATGATCAGTCACCTGATGGGTGTATGATCATTCACGTGACCTGTACATGGTAGCTACATGAACATTGCATGATCAGCCACGTGAGTAGTGCATGATAGCCACGTGATCACTGCATGATCAGTCACGTGATCAGTGCATGATCAGTCATGTGACCAGTACATGGTAGCTGCGTGATCATGCATGATCAGCCACGTGAGCAGTGCATGATAGCCACGTGATCAGTGCATGATCAGACACGTGATCAGTGCATGATCAGTCACGTGATCAGTGCATGATCAGCCACGTGATCAGTGCATGATCAGCCACGTGATCAGTGCATGATCAGCCACGTGATCAGTGCATGATAGCCACGTGATCAGTGCATGATCAGTCACGTGATCAGTGCATGATCAGCCACGTGATCAGTGCATGATCAGCCACGTGATCAGTGCATGATCAGCCACGTGATCAGTGCATGATCAGCCACGTGATCAGTGCATGATCAGCCACGTGATCAGTGCATGATCAGTCACGTGATCAGTGCATGATAGCCACGTGATCAGTGCATGATAGCCACGTGATCAGTGCATGATCAGTCACGTGATCAGTGCATGATCAGCCACGTGATCAGTGCATGATCAGCCACGTGATCAGTGCATGATCAGCCACGTGATCAGTGCATGATAGCCACGTGATCAGTGCATGATCAGTCACGTGATCAGTGCATGATCAGCCACGTGATCAGTGCATGATAGCCACGTGATCAGTGCATGATCAGTCACGTGATCAGTGCATGATCAGCCACGTGATCAGTGCATGATCAGCCACGTGATCAGTGCATGATCAGCCACGTGATCAGTGCATGATAGCCACGTGATCAGTGCATGATCAGTCACGTGATCAGTGCATGATCAGTCACGTGATCAGTGCATGATCAGTCACGTGATCAGTGCATGATAGCACGTGATCAGTGCATGATCAGCCACGTGATCAGTGCATGATAGCCACGTGATCAGTGCATGATCAGTCACGTGATCAGTGCATGATCAGTCACGTGATCAGTACATGGTAGCTGTGATCATGCATGATCAGCCACGTGATCAGTGCATGATAGCCACGTGATCAGTGCATGATCAGTCACGTGATCAGTGCATGATCAGTCACGTGATCAGTGCATGATCAGCCACGTGATCAGTGCATGATCAGTCATGTGATCAGTGCATGATAGCCCGTGATCAGTGCATGATCAGTCGTGATCAGTGCATGATCAGCCACGTGATCAGTGCATGATAGCCACGTGATCAGTGCATGATCAGTCACGTGATCAGTGCATGATCAGCCACGTGATCAGTGCATGATCAGCCACGTGATCAGTGCATGATATCACGTGATCAGTGCATGATCAGCCACGTGATCAGTGCATGATAGCCACGTGATCAGTGCATGATCAGTCACGTGATCGGTGTATGATCAGCCACGTGAACAGTGCATGCTCAGTCACGTGATCAGGGCCTGCTGAGCTGCGTGATTACTGTCTGCTCATCTGCTTGACAATTGCCAGCTGAGCTGCACGATTCCTGCCTGTCATCTGCTTGACAATTGCCACCTGTGCTACGTAATTCCTGCCTGCTCATCTGCTTGATTATTGCCAGCTGAGCAGCATGATTTCACAGCTGAGTTCCATGATTATAGCCTGCTGACTGATTCGTGCCTACTCAGCTCTTTGTTCATTGCCTCCAGAGGCACATGATCAGTGTATGATACCAAACATGATCAGCACATGATCAGTCACATGATCAGTGCATGATAAGCCACGTGATCAGTGCATGATCAATCACGTGATCAGTGCATGATCAGTCACGTGATCAGTGCATGATCAGTCACGTGATCAGTGCATGATAGCCACGTGATCAGTGCATGATCAGCCACGTGATCAGTGCATGATAGCCACGTGATCAGTGCATGATCAGTCACGTGATCAGTGCATGATCAGTCACGTGACCAGTACATGGTAGCTACATGATCATTGCATGATCAGCCACGTGATAGTGCATGATAGCCACGTGATCAGTGCATGATCAGTCACGTGATCAGTGCATGATCAGTCACGTGACCAGTACATGGTAGCTGCGTGATCATGCATGATCAGCCACGTGATCAGTGCATGATAGCCACGTGATCAGTGCATGATCAGTCACGTGATCAGTGCATGATCAGTCACGTGATCAGTGCATGATCAGCCACGTGATCAGTGCATGATAGCCACGTGATCAGTGCATGATCAGTCACGTGATCAGTGCATGATCAGCCACGTGATCAGTGCATGATCAGCCACGTGATCAGTGCATGATCAGTCACGTGATCAGTGCATGATCAGCCACGTGATCAGTGCATGATCAGCCACGTGATCAGTGCATGATAGCCACGTGATCAGTGCATGATCAGTCACGTGATCAGTGCATGATCAGTCACGTGATCAGTGCATGATCAGCCACGTGATCAGTGCATGATCAGCCACGTGATCAGTGCATGATCAGCCACGTGATCAGTGCATGATCAGTCACGTGATCAGTGCATGATAGCCAGTGATCAGTGCATGATCAGTCCGTGATCAGTGCATGATCAGCCACGTGATCAGTGCATGATAGCTACGTGATCAGTGCATGATCAGTCACGTGATCAGTGCATGATCAGCCACGTGATCAGTGCATGATAGCCACGTGATCAGTGCATGATCAGTCACGTGATCAGTGCATGATCAGTCACGTGATCAGTGCATGGTAGCTACGTGATCAGTGCATGATCAGCCACGTGATCAGTGCATGATAGCCACGTGATCAGTGCATGATCAGTCACGTGATCAGTGTATGATCAGCCACGTGATCAGTGCATGAGTGCCACGTGATCAGTGCATGATCAGTCACGTGATCAGTGTGTGATCAGCCACGTGATCAGTGCATGATCAGCCACGTGATCAGTGCATGATAGCCACGTGATCAGTGCATGATCAGTTACGTGATCAGTGCATGATCAGCCACGTGATCAGTGCATGATCAGACACGTGATCAGTGCATGATCAGTCACGTGATCAGTGCATGATCAGCCACGTGATCAGTGCATGATCAGTCACGTGATCAGTGCATGATCAGCCACGTGATCAGTGCATGATAGTCACGTGATCAGTGCATGATCAGTCACGTGATCAGTGCATGATCAGTCACGTGATCAGTGCATGATCAGCCACGTGATCAGTGCATGATCAGCCACGTGATCAGTGCATGATCAATTACGTGATCAGTGCATGATCAGTCACGTGACCAGTACATGGTAGCTACATGATCATTGCATGATCAGCCACGTGATCAGTGCATGATAGCCACGTGATCAGTGCATGATCAGCCACGTGATCAGTGCATGATCAGTCACGTGATCAGTGCATGATCAGTCACGTGATCAGTGCATGATCAGCCACGTGATCAGTGCATGTCAGTCATGTATCAGTGCATGATAGCCACATGATCAGTGCATGATCAGTCCGTGATCAGTGCATGATCAGCCACGTGATCAGTGCATGATAGCCACGTGATCAGTGCATGATCAGTCACGTGATCAGTGCATGATCAGTCACGTGATCAGTGTATGATCAGCCACGTGAACAGTGCATGATCAGTCACGTGATCAGTGCCTGCTGAGCTGCGTGATTACTGTCTGCTCATCTGCTTGACTATTTCCAGCTGAGCTGCACGATTCCTGCCTGTCATCTGCTTGACAATTGCCACCTGTGCTGCGTAATTCCTGCCTGCTCATCTACTTGATTATTGCCAGCTGAGCAGCATGATTTCTCAGAGCTGAGTTCCATGATTATAGCCTGCTGACTGATTCCTGCCTACTCAGCTCTATGTTCATTGCCTCCAGAGGCACATGATCAGTGTATGACACCAAACATGATCAGTGCATGATCAGTCACATGATCAGTGCATGATAAGCCACGTGATCAGTGCATGATCAGTTACGTGATCAGTGCATGATCAGTCACGTGATCAGTGCATGGTAGCTACGTGATCATTGCATGATCAGCCACGTGAGCAGTGCATGATAGCCACGTGATCAGTGCATGATCAGTCACGTGATCAGTGCATGATCAGTCACGTGATCAGTGCATGATCAGTCACGTGATCAGTGCATGATCAGCCACGTGATCAGTGCATGATCAGCCACGTGATCAGTGCATGATCAGTTACGTGATCAGTGCATGATCAGCCACGTGATCAGTGCATGGTCAGACACGTGAACAGTGTATGATCAGCCCGTGATCAGTGCATGATATCCACGTGATCAGTGCATGATCAGTCACGTGATCAGTGTATGATCAGCCACGTGAACAGTGCATGCTCAGTCACGTGATCAGGGCCTGCTGAGCTGCGTGATTACTGTCTGCTCATCTGCTTGACAATTGCCAGCTGAGCTGCACGATTCCTGCCTGTCATCTGCTTGACAATTGCCAGCTGTGCTGCGTAATTCCTGCCTGCTCAGCTGCTTGATTATTGCCAGCTGAGCAGCATGATTCCTCACACCTGAGTTCCATGATTATTGCCTGCTGACTGTTTGATTCGTGCCTACTCAGCTCTTTGTTTATTGCCTCCAGAGGCACATGATCAGTGTATGATAGCAAACATGATCAGCGCATGATCAGTCACATGATCAGCGCCATTAAGTCACGTGATCACTACATGATAGTCATGTGATCAGTCCATGCTCAGTCACGGTATCAGTGCATGATCAGCCACGTGATCAGTGCATGATCTGTCACATGATCAGTGTATGATCATCCACGTGATCAGTGCATGGGCAGTCATGTGATCAGTGCATGATATAGACGTGATCAGTGCATGATCAGTCACGTGATCAGTGCATGATAGCCACGTGATCAGTGCATGATCAGTCACCTGATCAGTGCATGATCAGTCACGTGACCAGTACATGGTAGCTACATGATCATTGCATGATCAGCCACGTGAGTAGTGCATGATAGCCACGTGATCAGTGCATGATCAGTCACGTGATCAGTGCATGATCAGTCACGTGACCAGTACATGGTAGCTGCGTGATCATGCATGATCAGCCACGTGAGCAGTGCATGATAGCCACGTGATCAGTGCATGATCAGTCACGTGATCAGTGCATGATCAGTCACGTGATCAGTGCATGATCAGCCACGTGATCAGTGCATGATCAGTCACGTGATCAGTGCATGATAGCCCGTGATCAGTGCATGATCAGTCACGTGATCAGTGCATGATCAGCCACGTGATCAGTGCATGATAGCCACGTGATCAGTGCATGATCAGTCACGTGATCAGTGCATGATCAGCCACGTGATCAGTGCATGATCAGCCACGTGATCAGTGCATGATATTACGTGAACAGTGCATGATCAGCCACGTGATCAGTGCATGATAGCCACGTGATCAGTGCATGATCAGTCACGTGATCAGTGTGTGATCAGCCACGTGAACAGTGCATGCTCAGTCACGTGATCAGGGCCTGCTGAGCTGCGTGATTACTGTCTGCTCATCTGCTTGACAATTGCCAGCTGAGCTGCACGATTCCTGCCTGTCATCTGCTTGACAATTGCCAGCTGTGCTGCGTAATTCCTGCCTGCTCAGCTGCTTGATTATTGCCAGCTGAGCAGCATGATTCCTCACACCTGAGTTCCATGATTATTGCCTGCTGACTGTTTGATTCGTGCCTACTCAGCTCTTTGTTTATTGCCTCCAGAGGCACATGATCAGTGTATGATAGCAAACATGATCAGCGCATGATCAGTCACATGATCAGCGCCATTAAGTCACGTGATCACTACATGATAGTCATGTGATCAGTCCATGCTCAGTCACGGTATCAGTGCATGATCAGCCACGTGATCAGTGCATGATCTGTCACATGATTAGTGTATGATCATCCACGTGATCAGTGCATGGGCAGTCATGTGATCATTGCATGATATAGACGTGATCAGTGCATGATCAGTCACGTGATCAGTGCATGATAGCCACGTGATCAGTGCATGATCAGTCACCTGATGGGTGTATGATCATTCACGTGACCTGTACATGGTAGCTACATGAACATTGCATGATCAGCCACGTGAGTAGTGCATGATAGCCACGTGATCACTGCATGATCAGTCACGTGATCAGTGCATGATCAGTCATGTGACCAGTACATGGTAGCTGCGTGATCATGCATGATCAGCCACGTGAGCAGTGCATGATAGCCACGTGATCAGTGCATGATCAGTCACGTGATCAGTGCATGATCAGTCACGTGATCAGTGCATGATCAGCCACGTGATCAGTGCATGATAGCCACGTGATCAGTGCATGATCAGTCACGTGATCAGTGCATGTCAGCCACGTGATCAGTGCATGATCAGCCACGTGATCAGTGCATGATCAGTCACGTGATCAGTGCATGATCAGCCACGTGATCAGTGCATGATCAGTCACGTGATCAGTGCATGATCAGCCACGTGATCAGTGCATGATAGCCACGTGATCAGTGCATGATCAGTCACGTGATCAGTGCATGATCAGTCACGTGATCAGTGCATGATCAGCCACGTGATCAGTGCATGATAGCCACGTGATCAGTGCATGATCAGTCACGTGATCAGTGCATGATCAGTCACGTGATCAGTGCATGATCAGCCACGTGATCAGTGCATGTCAGTCACGTGATCAGTGCATGATAGAGCCGTGATCAGTGCATGATCAGTCACGTGATCAGTGCATGATCAGCCACGTGATCAGTGCATGATAGCCACGTGATCAGTGCATGATCAGTCACGTGATCAGTGCATGATCAGCCACGTGATCAGTGCATGATCAGCCACGTGATCAGTGCATGGTATCACGTGATCAGTGCATGATCAGCCACGTGATCAGTGCATGATAGCCACGTGATCAGTGCATGATCAGTCACGTGATAGTGTATGATCAGCCACGTGAACAGTGCATGCTCAGTCACGTGATCAGGGCCTGCTGAGCTGCGTGATTACTGTCTGCTCATCTGCTTGACAATTGCCAGCTGAGCTGCACGATTCCTGCCTGTCATCTGCTTGACAATTGCCAGCTGTGCTGCGTAATTCCTGCCTGCTCAGCTGCTTGATTATTGCCAGCTGAGCAGCATGATTTCTCACAGCTGAGTTCCATGATTATAGCCTGCTGACTGATTCGTGCCTACTCAGCTCTTTGTTCATTGCCTCCAGAGGCACATGATCAGTGTATGATAGCAAACATGATCACATGATCAGTCACATGATCAGTGCATGATAAGCCACGTGATCAGTGCATGATCAGTCACGTGATCAGTGCATGATCAGTCACGTGATCAGTGCATGATCAGTCACGTGATCAGTGCATGATAGCACGTGATCAGTGCATGATCAGCCACGTGATCAGTGCATGATAGCCACGTGATCAGTGCATGATAGCCACGTGATCAGTGCATGATCAGTCACGTGATCAGTGCATGATCAGCCACGTGATCAGTGCATGTCAGCCACGTGATCAGTGCATGATAGCCACGTGATCAGTGCATGATCAGTCACGTGATCAGTGCATGATCAGTCACGTGATAGTGCATGATCAGCCACGTGATCAGTGCATGATCAGCCACGTGATCAGTGCATGATCAGTCACGTGATACGTGTGTGATCAGCCACGTGATCAGTGCATGATAGCCACGTGATCAGTGCATGATAGCCACGTGATCAGTGCATGATCAGTCACGTGATCAGTGCATGATCAGTCACGTGATCAGTGCATGATCAGTCACGTGATCAGTGCATGATCAGCCACGTGATCAGTGCATGATAGCCACGTGATCAGTGCATGATCAGTCACGTGATCAGTGCATGATCAGCCACGTGATCAGTGCATGATCAGCCACGTGATCAGTGCATGATCAGCCACGTGATCAGTGCATGATCAGCCACGTGATCAGTGCATGATCAGTCACGTGATCAGTGCATGATCAGTCACGTGATCAGTGCATGATCATTTACGTGATCAGTGCATGATCAGTCACGTGATCAGTATATGGTAGCTACGTGATCATTGCATGACAGCCACGTGATCAGTGCATGATAGCCACGTGATCAGTGCATGATCAGTCACGTGATCAGTGTATGATCAGCCACGTGATCAGTGCATGAGTGCCACGTGATCAGTGCATGATCAGCCACGTGATCAGTGCATGATCAGTCACGTGATCAGTGCATGATCAGCCACGTGATCAGTGCATGATCAGCCACGTGATCAGTGCATGATCAGTTACGTGATCAGTGCATGATCAGTCACGTGATCAGTGCATGGTAGCTACGTGATCAGTGCATGATCAGCCACGTGATCAGTGCATGATAGCCACGTGATCAGTGCATGATCAGCCACGTGATCAGTGCATGATCAGTCACGTGATCAGTGCATGATCAGTCACGTGATCAGTGCATGATCAGCCACGTGATCAGTGCATGTGGAGTCATGTAGTCAGTGCATGATAGCGTCATGATCAGTGCATGATCAGTCCCGTGATCAGTGCATGATCAGCCACGTGATCAGTGCATGATAGCCACGTGATCAGTGCATGATCAGTCACATGATCAGTGCATGATCAGTCACGTGATCAGTGTGTGATCAGCCACGTGAACAGTGCATGCTCAGTCACGTGATCAGGGCCTGCTGAGCTGCGTGATTACTGTCTGCTCATCTGCTTGACTATTTCCAGCTGAGCTGCACGATTCCTGCCTGTCATCTGCTTGACAATTGCCACCTGTGCTGCGTAATTCCTGCCTGCTCATCTACTTGATTATTGCCAGCTGAGCAGCATGATTTCTCAGAGCTGAGTTCCATGATTATAGCCTGCTGACTGATTCCTGCCTACTCAGCTCTATGTTAATTGCCTCCAGAGGCACATGATCAGTGTGTGACACCAAACATGATCAGCACATGATCAGTCACATGATCAGTGCATGATAAGCCACGTGATCAGTGCATGATCAGTCATGTGATCAGTGCATGATCAGTCACGTGATCAGTGCATGGTAGCCACGTGATCAGTGCATGATCAGCCACGTGATCAGTGCATGATAGCCACGTGATCAGTGCATGATCAGTCACGTGATCAGTGCATGATCAGTCACGTGATCAGTGCATGATCAGCCACGTGATCAGTGCATGATCAATTACGTGATCAGTGCATGATCAGTCACGTGACCAGTGCATGGTAGCTACGTGATCATTGCATGATCAGCCACGTGATCAGTGCATGATAGCCACGTGATCAGTGCATGATCAGTCACGTGATCAGTGCATGATCAGTCACGTGATACGTGCATGATCAGCCACGTGATCAGTGCATGATAGCCACGTGATCAGTGCATGATAGCCACGTGATCAGTGCATGATCAGTCACGTGATCAGTGCATGATCAGTCACGTGATCAGTGCATGATCAGTCACGTGATCAGTGCATGATCAGCCACGTGATCAGTGCATGATAGCCACGTGATCAGTGCATGATCAGTCACGTGATCAGTGCATGATCAGCCACGTGATCAGTGCATGATCAGCCACGTGATCAGTGCATGATCAGTTACGTGAGCAGTGTATGATCAGCCACGTGATCAGTGCATGGTCAGACACGTGAACAGTGTATGATCAGCCACGTGATCAGTGCATGATATCCAAGTGATCAGTGCATGATCAATCACGTGATCAGTGTATGATCAGCCACGTGAACAGTGCATGCTCAGTCACGTGATCTGGGCCTGCTGAGCTGCGTGATTACTGTCTGCTCATCTGCTTGACAATTGCCAGCTGAGCTGCACGATTCCTGCCTGTCATCTGCTTGACAATTGCCAGCTGTGCTGCGTAATTCCTGCCTGCTCAGCTGCTTGATTATTGCCAGCTGAGCAGCATGATTCCTCACACCTGAGTTCCATGATTATTGCCTGCTGACTGTTTGATTCGTGCCTACTCAGCTCTTTGTTTATTGCCTCCAGAGGCACATGATCAGTGTATGATAGCAAACATGATCAGCGCATGATCAGTCACATGATCAGCGCCATTAAGTCACGTGATCACTACATGATAGTCATGTGATCAGTCCATGCTCAGTCACGGTATCAGTGCATGATCAGCCACGTGATCAGTGCATGATCTGTCACATGATTAGTGTATGATCATCCACGTGATCAGTGCATGGGCAGTCATGTGATCAGTGCATGATATAGACGTGATCAGTGCATGATCATCTCGTGATCAGTGCATGATAGCCACGTGATCAGTGCATGATCAGTCACCTGATGGGTGTATGATCATTCACGTGACCTGTACATGGTAGCTACATGAACATTGCATGATCAGCCACGTGAGTAGTGCATGATAGCCACGTGATCAGTGCATGATCAGTCACGTGATCAGTGCATGATCAGTCATGTGACCAGTACATGGTAGCTGCGTGATCATGCATGATCAGCCACGTGAGCAGTGCATGATAGCCACGTGATCAGTGCATGATCAGTCACGTGATCAGTGCATGATCAGTCACGTGATCAGTGCATGATCATCCACGTGATCAGTGCATGATCAGTCACGTGATCAGTGCATGATAGCCCGTGATCAGTGCATGATCAGTCACGTGATCAGTGCATGATCAGCCACGTGATCAGTGCATGATAGCCACGTGATCAGTGCATGATCAGTCACGTGATCAGTGCATGATCAGCCACGTGATCAGTGCATGATAGCCACGTGATCAGTGCATACATCACGTGATCAGTGCATGATCAGTCACGTGATCAGTGCATGATAGCCACGTGATCAGTGCATGATCAGTCACGTGATAGGTGTGTGATCAGCCACGTGAACAGTGCATGCTCAGTCACGTGATCAGGGCCTGCTGAGCTGCGTGATTACTGTCTGCTCATCTGCTTGACAATTGCCAGCTGAGCTGCACGATTCCTGCCTGTCATCTGCTTGACAATTGCCACCTGTGCTGCGTAATTCCTGCCTGCTCATCTACTTGATTATTGCCAGCTGAGCAGCATGATTTCTCAGAGCTGAGTTCCATGATTATAGCCTGCTGACTGATTCCTGCCTACTCAGCTCTATGTTCATTGCCTCCAGAGGCACATGATCAGTGTGTGACACCAAACATGATCAGCACATGATCAGTCACATGATCAGTGCATGATAAGCCACGTGATCAGTGCATGATCAATTACGTGATCAGTGCATGATCAGTCACGTGATCAGTGCATGATCAGTCACGTGACCAGTGCATGATAGCTACGTGATCAGTGCATGATCAGCCACGTGATCAGTGCATGATAGCCACGTGATCAGTGCATGATAGCCACGTGATCAGTGCATGATCAGTCACGTGATACGTGTATGATCAGCCACGTGATCAGTGCATGATATCCACGTGATCAGTGCATGATAGCCACGTGATCAGTGCATGATCAGTCACGTGATCAGTGCATGATCAGTCACGTGATCAGTGCATGATCAGCCACGTGATCAGTGCATGATCAGCCACGTGATCAGTGCATGATCAGTCACGTGATACAGTGTGATCAGCCACGTGATCAGTGCATGATAGCCACGTGATCAGTGCATGATAGCCACGTGATCAGTGCATGATCAGTCACGTGATCAGTGCATGATCAGTCACGTGATCAGTGCATGATCAGTCACGTGATCAGTGCATGATCAGCCACGTGATCAGTGCATGATAGCCACGTGATCAGTGCATGATCAGTCACGTGATCAGTGCATGATCAGTCACGTGATCAGTGCATGATCAGCCACGTGATCAGTGCATGATCAGCCACGTGATCAGTGCATGATCAGTCACGTGATCAGTGCATGATCAGCCACGTGATCAGTGCATGATCAGCCACGTGATCAGTGCATGATCAGTCACGTGATCAGTGCATGATCAGCCACGTGATCAGTGCATGATCAGCCACGTGATCAGTGCATGATCAGCCACGTGATCAGTGCATGATCAGCCACGTGATCAGTGCATGATCAGTCACGTGATCAGTACATGATCAGTCACGTGAACAGTGCATGATCATTTACGTGATCAGTGCATGATCAGTCACGTGACCAGTATATGGTAGCTACGTGATCATTCCATGACAGCCACGTGAGCAGTGCTTGATAGACACGTGATGTGTGCATTATGAGTTACGCGAGCAGAGTATGATCAGCCACGTGATCAGTGCATGAGTGCCACGTGATCAGTGCATGATATGTCACGTGACAGGTGTGTGATCAGCCACGTGAACAGTGCATGTTCAGCCACGTGATCAGTGCATGATAGCCACGTGATCAGTGCATGATCAGTTACGTGAGCAGTGTATGATCAGCCACGTGATCAGTGCATGGTCAGACACGTGAACAGTGTATGATCAGCCACGTGATCAGTGCATGATATCCAAGTGATCAGTGCATGATCAATCACGTGATCAGTGTATGATCAGCCACGTGAACAGTGCATGCTCAGTCACGTGATCTGGGCCTGCTGAGCTGCGTGATTACTGTCTGCTCATCTGCTTGACAATTGCCAGCTGAGCTGCACGATTCCTGCCTGTCATCTGCTTGACAATTGCCAGCTGTGCTGCGTAATTCCTGCCTGCTCAGCTGCTTGATTATTGCCAGCTGAGCAGCATGATTCCTCACACCTGAGTTCCATGATTATTGCCTGCTGACTGTTTGATTCGTGCCTACTCAGCTCTTTGTTTATTGCCTCCAGAGGCACATGATCAGTGTATGATAGCAAACATGATCAGCGCATGATCAGTCACATGATCAGCGCCATTAAGTCACGTGATCACTACATGATAGTCATGTGATCAGTCCATGCTCAGTCACGGTATCAGTGCATGATCAGCCACGTGATCAGTGCATGATCTGTCACATGATTAGTGTATGATCATCCACGTGATCAGTGCATGGGCAGTCATGTGATCATTGCATGATATAGACGTGATCAGTGCATGATCAGTCTCGTGATCAGTGCATGATAGCCACGTGATCAGTGCATGATCAGTCACCTGATGGGTGTATGATCATTCACGTGACCTGTACATGGTAGCTACATGAACATTGCATGATCAGCCACGTGAGTAGTGCATGATAGCCACGTGATCACTGCATGATCAGTCACGTGATCAGTGCATGATCAGTCATGTGACCAGTACATGGTAGCTGCGTGATCATGCATGATCAGCCACGTGAGCAGTGCATGATAGCCACGTGATCAGTGCATGATCAGTCACGTGATCAGTGCATGATCAGGCACGTGATCAGTGCATGATCAGCCACGTGATCAGTGCATGATAGCCACGTGATCAGTGCATGATCAGTCACGTGATCAGTGCATGATAGCCACGTGATCAGTGCATGATAGCCACGTGATCAGTGCATGATCAGTCACGTGATCAGTGCATGATCAGCCACGTGATCAGTGCATGATCAGCCACGTGATCAGTGCATGATAGCCACGTGATCAGTGCATGATCAGTCACGTGATCAGTGCATGATCAGTCACGTGATCAGTGCATGATAGCCACGTGATCAGTGCATGATAGCCACGTGATCAGTGCATGATCAGTCACGTGATCAGTGCATGATCAGTCACGTGATCAGTGCATGATCAGCCACGTGATCAGTGCATGATCATTTACGTGATCAGTGCATGATCAGTCACGTGACCAGTATATGGAAGCTTCGTGATCATTGCATGACGAGCCACGTGATCAGTGCATGATAGCCACGTGATCAGTGCATGATCAGTCACGTGATCAGTGTATGATCAGCCACGTGATCAGTGCATGAGTGCCACGTGATCAGTGCATGATAGTCACGTGACAGGTGTGTGATCAGCCACGTGATCAGTGCATGTCAGCCACGTGATCAGTGCATGATAGCCACGTGATCAGTGCATGATCAGTCACGTGATCAGTGCATGATCAGCCACGTGATCAGTGCATGATCAGACACGTGATCAGTGCATGATCAGCCACGTGATCAGTGCATGATCAGTTACGTGATCAGTGCATGATCAGCCACGTGATCAGTGCATGATCAGCCACGTGATCAGTGCATGATCAGCCACGTGATCAGTGCATGATCAGTCACGTGATCAGTGCATGATCAGCCACGTGATCAGTGCATGATCAGCCACGTGATCAGTGCATGATCAGTCACGTGATCAGTGCATGATCAGTCACGTGATCAGTGCATGATCAGCCACGTGATCAGTGCATGTCAGTCATGTATCAGTGCATGATAGCCCGTGATCAGTGCATGATCAGTCCCGTGATCAGTGCATGATCAGCCACGTGATCAGTGCATGATAGCTACGTGATCAGTGCATGATCAGTCACATGATCAGTGCATGATCAGTCACGTGATCAGTGTGTGATCAGCCACGTGAACAGTGCATGCTCAGTCACGTGATCAGGGCCTGCTGAGCTGCGTGATTACTGTCTGCTCATCTGCTTGACAATTGCCAGCTGAGCTGCACGATTCTGCCTGTCATCTGCTTGACAATTGCCAGCTGTGCTGCGTAATTCCTGCCTGCTCATCTGCTTGATTATTGCCAGCTGAGCAGCATGATTTCTCAGAGCTGAGTTCCATGATTATAGCCTGCTGACTGATTCGTGCCTACTCAGCTCTTTGTTCATTGCCTCCAGAGGCACATGATCAGTGTATGATACCAAACATGATCAGCACATGATCAGTCACATGATCAGTGCATGATAAGCCACGTGATCAGTGCATGATCAGTCATGTGATCAGTGCATGATCAGTCATGTGACCAGTGCATGGTAGCTGCGTGATCAGTGCATGATCAGCCACGTGATCAGTGCATGATAGCCACGTGATCAGTGCATGATCAGTCACGTGATCAGTGCATGATCAGTCACGTGATCAGTGCATGATCAGTCACGTGATCAGTGCATGATCAGTCACGTGATCAGTGCATGATCAGTCACGTGATCAGTGCATGGTAGCTACGTGATCATTGCATGATCAGCCACGTGATCAGTGCATGATAGCCACGTGATCAGTGCATGTCAGCCACGTGATCAGTGCATGATCAGTCACGTGATCAGTGCATGATCAGCCACGTGATCAGTGCATGATAGCCACGTGATCAGTGCATGATAGCCACGTGATCAGTGCATGATCAGTCACGTGATCAGTGCATGATCAGTCACGTGATCAGTGCATGATCAGTTACGTGATCAGTGCATGATCAGCCACGTGATCAGTGCATGATAGCCACGTGATCAGTGCATGATCAGTCACGTGATCAGTGCATGATCAGTCACGTGATCAGTGCATGATCAGCCACGTGATCAGTGCATGATCAGCCACGTGATCAGTGCATGATCAATTCCGTGATCAGTGCATGATCAGCCACGTGATCAGTGCATGATCAGTCACGTGATCAGTGCATGATCAGTCACGTGATCAGTGCATGATCATTCACGTGATCAGTGCATGATCAGTCACGTGACCAGTACATGGTAGCTACGTGATCATTGCATGATCAGCCACGTGATCAGTGCATGATAGCCACGTGATCAGTGCATGATCAGTCACGTGATCAGTGCATGATCAGCCACGTGATCAGTGCATGATGCCACGTGATCAGTGCATGATCAGTCACGTGATCATGTGTGATCAGCCACGTGATCAGTGCATGATAGCCACCTGATATGTGCATGATCAATTGCGTGAGCAGAGTATGATCAGCCACGTGATCAGTGCATGAGTGCCACGTGATCAGTGTATGTTATGTCACGTGTCAGGTGTGTGATCAGCCACGTGAACAGTGCATGTTCAGCCACGTGATCAGTGCATGATAGCCACGTGATCAGTGCATGATCAGTTACGTGAGCAGTGTATTATCAGCCACGTGATCAGTGCATGGTCAGACACGTGAACAGTGTATGATCAGCCACGTGATCAGTGCATGATATCCACGTGATCAGTGCATGATCATCACGTGATCAGTGCATGATCAGCCACGTGAACAGTGCATGCTCAGTCACGTGATCAGGGCCTGCTGAGCTGCGTGATTACTGTCTGCTCATCTGCTTGACAATTGCCAGCTGAGCTGCACGATTCCTGCCTGTCATCTGCTTGACAATTGCCAGCTGTGCTGCGTAATTCCTGCCTGCTCAGCTGCTTGATTATTGCCAGCTCAGCAGCATGATTCCTCACACCTGAGTTCCATGATTATTGCCTGCTGACTGTTTGATTCGTGCCTACTCAGCTCTTTGTTTATTGCCTCCAGAGGCACATGATCACTGTATGATAGCAAACATGATCAGCGCATGATCAGTCACATGATCAGCGCCATTAAGTCACGTGATCACTACATGATAGTCATGTGATCAGTACATGCTCAGTCACGGTATCAGTGCATGATCAGCCACGTGATCAGTGCATGATCTGTCACATGATTAGTGTATGATCATCCACGTGATCAGTGCATGGGCAGTCATGTGATCAGTGCATGATATAGACGTGATCAGTGCATGATCAGTCTCGTGATCAGTGCATGACAGTCACGTGATCAGTGCATGATCAGTCACCTGATGGGTGTATGATCATTCACGTGACCTGTACATGGTAGCTACATGAACATTGCATGATCAGCCACGTGAGTAGTGCATGATAGCCACGTGATCACTGCATGATCAGTCACGTGATCAGTGCATGATCAGTCATGTGACCAGTACATGGTAGCTGCGTGATCATGCATGATCAGCCACGTGAGCAGTGCATGATAGCCACGTGATCAGTGCATGATCAGACACGTGATCAGTGCATGATCAGTCACGTGATCAGTGCATGATCAGCCACGTGATCAGTGCATGATCAGGCACGTGATCAGTGCATGATCAGCCACGTGATCAGTGCATGATAGCCACGTGATCAGTGCATGATCAGTCACGTGATCAGTGCATGATCAGTCACGTGATCAGTGCATGATCAGCCACGTGATCAGTGCATGATAGCCACGTGATCAGTGCATGATCAGTCACGTGATCAGTGCATGATCAGCCACGTGATCAGTGCATGATCAGTCACGTGATCAGTGCATGATCAGCCACGTGATCAGTGCATGATAGCCACGTGATCAGTGCATGATCAGTCACGTGATCAGTGCATGATCAGCCACGTGATCAGTGCATGATAGCCACGTGATCAGTGCATGATCAGTCACGTGATCAGTGCATGATCAGTCACGTGATCAGTGCATGATCAGCCACGTGATCAGTGCATGATATTACGTGATCAGTGCATGATCAGTCACGTGATCAGTGCATGATAGCCACGTGATCAGTGCATGATCAGTCACGTGATCAGTGTGTGATCAGCCACGTGATCAGTGCATGCTCAGTCACGTGATCAGTGCCTGCTGAGCTGCGTGATTGCTCATCTGCTTGACAATTGCCACCTGTGCTGCGTAATTCCTGCCTGCTCATCTACTTGATTATTGCCAGCTGAGCAGCATGATTTCTCAGAGCTGAGTTCCATGATTATAGCCTGCTGACTGATTCCTGCCTACTCAGCTCTATGTTCATTGCCTCCAGAGGCACATGATCAGTGTGTGACACCAAACATGATCAGCACATGATCAGTCACATGATCAGTGCATGATAAGCCACGTGATCAGTGCATGATCAGTCACGTGATCAGTGCATGATCAGTCACGTGATCAGTGCATGGTAGCTGCGTGATCATTGCATGATCAGCCACGTGATCAGTGCATGATAGCCACGTGATCAGTGCATGATCAGTCACGTGATCAGTGCATGATAGCCACGTGATCAGTGCATGATCAGCCACGTGATCAGTGCATGATCAGTCACGTGATCAGTGCATGGTAGCTACGTGATCAGTGCATGATCAGCCACGTGATCAGTGCATGATAGCCACGTGATCAGTGCATGATAGCCACGTGATCAGTGCATGATCAGTCACGTGATCAGTGCATGATCAGTCACGTGATCAGTGCATGATCAGTCACGTGATCAGTGCATGATCAGTCACGTGACCAGTATATGGTAGCTTCGTGATCATTGCATGACAGCCACGTGAGCAGTGCATGATAGCCACGTGATCAGTGCATGATCAGTCACGTGATCAGTGTATGATCAGCCACGTGATCAGTGCATGAGTGCCACGTGATCAGTGCATGATTAGTCACGTGATCAGTGTGTGATCAGCCACGTGATCAGTGCATGATCAGCCACGTGATCAGTGCATGATAGCCACGTGATCAGTGCATGATCAGTCACGTGATCAGTGCATGATCAGCCACGTGATCAGTGCATGATCAGACACGTGATCAGTGCATGATCAGTCACGTGATCAGTGCATGATCAGCCACGTGATCAGTGCATGATCAGTCACGTGATCAGTGCATGATCAGCCACGTGATCAGTGCATGATAGTCACGTGATCAGTGCATGATCAGTCACGTGATCAGTGCATGATCAGTCACGTGATCAGTGCATGATCAGCCACGTGATCAGTGCATGATCAGCCACGTGATCAGTGCATGATCAATTACGTGATCAGTGCATGATCAGTCACGTGACCAGTACATGGTAGCTACGTGATCATTGCATGATCAGCCACGTGAGCAGTGCATGATAGCCACGTGATCAGTGCATGATCAGCCACGTGATCAGTGCATGATCAGTCACGTGATCAGTGCATGATCAGTCACGTGATCAGTGCATGATCAGCCACGTGATCAGTGCATGTGCAGTCATGTAGTCAGTGCATGATAGCGTCATGATCAGTGCATGATCAGTCCCGTGATCAGTGCATGATCAGCCACGTGATCAGTGCATGATAGCCACGTGATCAGTGCATGATCAGTCACGTGATCAGTGCATGATCAGTCACGTGATCAGTGTGTGATCAGCCACGTGAACAGTGCATGCTCAGTCACGTGATCAGGGCCTGCTGAGCTGCGTGATTACTGTCTGCTCATCTGCTTGACTATTTCCAGCTGAGCTGCACGATTCCTGCCTGTCATCTGCTTGACAATTGCCACCTGTGCTGCGTAATTCCTGCCTGCTCAGCTACTTGATTATTGCCAGCTGAGCAGCATGATTTCTCAGAGCTGAGTTCCATGATTATAGCCTGCTGACTGATTCCTGCCTACTCAGCTCTATGTTAATTGCCTCCAGAGGCACATGATCAGTGTGTGACACCAAACATGATCAGCACATGATCACTCACATGATCAGTGCATGATAAGCCACGTGATCAGTGCATGATCAGTCATGTGATCAGTGCATGATCAGTCATGTGATCAGTGCATGGTAGCTGCGTGATCAGTGCATGATCAGCCACGTGATCAGTGCATGATAGCCACGTGATCAGTGCATGATCAGTCACGTGATCAGTGCATGATCAGTCACGTGATCAGTGCATGATCAGTCACGTGATCAGTGCATGATCAATTACGTGATCAGTGCATGATCAGTCACGTGACCAGTGCATGGTAGCTACGTGATCATTGCATGATCAGCCACGTGATCAGTGCATGATAGCCACGTGATCAGTGCATGTCAGCCACGTGATCAGTGCATGATCAGTCACGTGATAGTGCATGATCAGCCACGTGATCAGTGCATGATAGCCACGTGATCAGTGCATGATAGCCACGTGATCAGTGCATGATCAGTCACGTGATCAGTGCATGATCAGTCACGTGATCAGTGCATGATCAGTCACGTGATCAGTGCATGATCAGCCACGTGATCAGTGCATGATAGCCACGTGATCAGTGCATGATCAGTCACGTGATCAGTGCATGATCAGTCACGTGATCAGTGCATGATCAGCCACGTGATCAGTGCATGATCAGTTACGTGAGCAGTGCATGATCAGCCACGTGATCAGTGCATGGTCAGACACGTGAACTGTGTATGATCAGCCACGTGATCAGTGCATGATATCCAAGTGATCAGTGCATGATCAATCACGTGATCAGTGTATGATCAGCCACGTGAACAGTGCATGCTCAGTCACGTGATCTGGGCCTGCTGAGCTGCGTGATTACTGTCTGCTCATCTGCTTGACAATTGCCAGCTGGGCTGCACGATTCCTGCCTGTCATCTGCTTGACAATTGCCAGCTGTGCTGCGTAATTCCTGCCTGCTCAGCTGCTTGATTATTGCCAGCTGAGCAGCATGATTCCTCACACCTGAGTTCCATGATTATTGCCTGCTGACTGTTTGATTCGTGCCTACTCAGCTCTTTGTTTATTGCCTCCAGAGGCACATGATCAGTGTATGATAGCAAACATGATCAGCGCATGATCAGTCACATGATCAGCGCCATTAAGTCACGTGATCACTACATGATAGTCATGTGATCAGTCCATGCTCAGTCACGGTATCAGTGCATGATCAGCCACGTGATCAGTGCATGATCTGTCACATGATTAGTGTATGATCATCCACGTGATCAGTGCATGATCAGTCATGTGATCAGTGCATGATATAGACGTGATCAGTGCATGATCAGTCTCGTGATCAGTGCATGATAGCCACGTGATCAGTGCATGATCAGTCACCTGATGGGTGTATGATCATTCACGTGACCTGTACATGGTAGCTACATGAACATTGCATGATCAGCCACGTGAGTAGTGCATGATAGCCACGTGATCAGTGCATGATCAGTCACGTGATCAGTGCATGATCAGTCATGTGACCAGTACATGGTAGCTGCGTGATCATGCATGATCAGCCACGTGATCAGTGCATGATAGCCACGTGATCAGTGCATGATCAGTCACGTGATCAGTGCATGATCAGTCACGTGATCAGTGCATGATCAGCCACGTGATCAGTGCATGATCAGTCACGTGATCAGTGCATGATAGCCCGTGATCAGTGCATGATCAGTCACGTGATCAGTGCATGATCAGCCACGTGATCAGTGCATGATAGCCACGTGATCAGTGCATGATCAGTCACGTGATCAGTGCATGATCAGCCACGTGATCAGTGCATGATAGCCACGTGATCAGTGCATGATATTACGTGATCAGTGCATGATCAGTCACGTGATCAGTGCATGATAGCCACGTGATCAGTGCATGATCAGTCACGTGATCAGTGTGTGATCAGCCACGTGATCAGTGCATGATCAGTCACGTGATCAGTGCATGCTGAGCTGCGTGATTACTGTCTGCTCATCTGCTTGACAATTGCCACCTGGGCTGCACGATTCCTGCCTGCTCATCTATTTGATTATTGCCAGCTGAGCAGCATGATTTCTCAGAGCTGAGTTCCATGATTATAGCCTGCTGACTGATTCGTGCCTACTCAGCTCTATGTTCATTGCCTCCAGAGGCACATGATCAGTGTGTGACACCAAACATGATCAGTGCATGATCAGTCACATGATCAGTGCATGATAAGCCACGTGATCAGTGCATGATCAGTCACGTGATCAGTGCATGATCAGTCACGTGATCAGTGCATGATAGCTGCGTGATCAGTGCATGATCAGCCACGTGATCAGTGCATGATAGCCACGTGATCAGTGCATGATCAGTCACGTGATCAGTGCATGGTAGCCACGTGATCAGTGCATGATCAGCCACGTGATCAGTGCATGATCAGCCACGTGATCAGTGCATGACAGTCACGTGATCAGTGCATGATCAGTTACGTGATCAGTGCATGATCAGTCACGTGATCAGTGCATGGTAGCTACGTGATCATTGCATGATCAGCCACGTGATCAGTGCATGATAGCCACGTGATCAGTGCATGAGAGTCACGTGATCAGTGCATGATCAATTACCTGATCAGTGCATGATCAGTCACGTGACCAGTGCATGGTAGCCACGTGATCATTGCATGATCAGCCACGTGATCAGTGCATGATCAGCCACGTGATCAGTGCATGAGAGTCACGTGATCAGTGCATGATAAGTCACGTGATTCATGTGTGATCAGCCACCGGATCAGTGCGTGATGAGCCATGTGATCCGTGCAGGATCAATTACGTGATCAGTGCATGATCAGCCACGTGATCAGTGCATGATCAGTCACGTGATCAGTGTTTGATCAGCCACGTGAACAGTGCATGCGCAGTCACGTGATCAGGGCCTGCTGAGCTGCGTCATTACTGTCTGCTCATCTGCTTGACAATTGCCAGCTGAGCTGCACGATTCCTGCCTATCATCTGCTTGACAATTGCCAGCTGTGCTGCGTAATTCCTGTCTGCTCAGCTGCTTGATTATTGCCAGCTGAGCAGCATGATTCGTCACAGCTGACTTCCATGATTATTGCCTGCTGACTGTTTGATTCGTGCCTACTCAGCTCTTTGTTTATTGCCTCCAGAGGCACATGATCAGTGTATGATAGCAAACATGATCAGCACATGATCAGTCACATGATCAGCGCCATTAAGTCACGGGATCACTACATGATAGTCATGTGATCAGTCCATGCTCAGTCACGGTATCAGTGCATGATCAGCCACGTGATCAGTGCATGATCTGTCACATGATTAGTGTATGATCACCCACGTGATCAGTGCATTATCAGTCACCTGATGGGTGTATGATCATTCACGTGACCTGTACATGGTAGCTACATGATAATTGCATGATCAGCCACGTGAGTAGTGCATGATATCCACGTGATCACTGCATGATCAGTGACATGATCAGTGCATGATCAGTCATGTGACCAGTACATGGTAGCTGCGTGATCATCGCATGATCAGTCACGTGAGCAGTGCATGATAGCCACGTGATCAGTGCATGATCAGACACGAGATCAGTGCATGATCAGTCACGTGATCAGTGCATGATCAGCCACGTGATCAGTGCGTGATCAGTCTCGTGATCTGTGCATGATCAGTCACATGATCAGTGCATGATCAATTACCTGATCAGTGCATGATAGCACGTGATCAGTGCATGATAGCCACGTGACAGGTGCATGATCAGTCACGTGATACGTGTGTGATCAGCCACGTGATCAGTGCATGTTATCCACGTGATCAGTGCAGGATATCCACGTGATCACTTCATGATTATTTACGTGATCCTTGCATGATCCGTCACGTGATACATGTGTGATCAGCCACGGGATCAGTGCAGGATCAATTACGTGATCAGTGCATGATCAGTCACGTGACCAGTACATGGTTGCTACGTGATCCTTGCATGATCAGTCACGTGAGCAGAGCATGATAGCCACGTGATCAGTGCATGATCAGTCACGTGATCAGTACATGATCAGTCAATTGAACAGTGCATGATCATTGACGTGATCTGTGCATGATCAGTCACGTGACCAGTATATGGTAGCTACGTGATCATTCCATGACAAGCCACGTAAGCAGTGCATGATAACCCCGTGATGTGTGCATGATCAGTTACGTGAGCAGAGCATGATCAGCCACGTGATCAGTGCATGAGTGCCACGTGATCAGTGCATGATATGTCACGTGACAGGTGTGTGATCAGCCACGTGAACAGTGCATGTTCAGCCACGTGATCAGTGCATGATAGCCACGTGATCAGTGCATGATCATCACGTGATCAGTGAATGATCAGTCATATGATCAGTGCATGATTAGCCATGTCATCAGGGCTTGATAGCCACGTGATCAGTGCATACTATTATGTGAACAATGCATGCGCAATCATGTGATCAGTGCATGAGAGCCACGTGATAAGTGCATGATCAGTCACGTGATAGGTGTGTGATCAGCCATGTGAACAGTGCATGCTCAGTCACGTGATCTGGGCCTGCTGAGCTGCGTGATTACTGTCTGCTCATCTGCTTGACAATTGCCAGCTGAGTTGCACGATTCCTGCCTGCCATCTCCTTGACAATTGCCACCTGTGCTGCGTAATTCCTGCCTGCTCATCTATTTGATTATTGCCAGCTGAGCAGCATGATTTCTCAGAGCTGAGTTCCATGATTATAGCCTGCTGACTGATTCCTGCCTACTCAGCTCTATATTCTTTGCCTCCAGAGGCACATGATCAGTGTGTGACACCAAACATGATCAGCACATGATCAGTCACATGATCAATGCATGATAAGCCAGGTGATCAGTGCATGATCAATTACGTGATCAGTGCATGATCAGTCATGTGACCAGTACATGGTAGCTGCGTGATCATTGCATGATCAGCCACGTGAGCAGTGCATGATAGCCACGTGATCAGTGCATGATCAGTCACGTGACCAGTCCATGGTAGCTACGTGATCATTGCATGATCAGCCATGTGATCAGTGCATGATCAGTCACGTGATCAGTGCATGGTAGCTACGTGATCATTGCATGATCAGCCACGTGATCAGTGCATGATATCCACTTGATCAGTGCAGGATAGCCACGTGATCACTTCATGATTAGTCACGTGATCAGTACATGATCAGTCACGTGAACAGTGCATGATCATTTACGTGATCTGTGCATGATCAGTCACATGACCAGTATATGGTAGCTTCGTGATCATTCCATGACGAACCGCGTGAGCAGTGAATGATAGCCACGTGATGTGTGCCTGATGAGTTACGTGAGCAGAGTATGATCAGCCACGTGATCAGTGCATAAGTGCCACGTGATCAGTGCATGATATGTCACGTGACAGGTGTGTGATCAGCCACATGAACAGTGCATGTCCAGCCACGTATTCAGTGCATGATAGCCACGTGATCATTGCATGATCAGTTACGTGAGAAGTGTATGATCAGCAACGTGATCAGTGCATGGTCAGACACGTGAACAGTGTATGATCAGCCACGTGATCAGTGCATGATCAGTTACGTGAGCACTGTATGATCAGCCACGTGATCAGTGCATGATCAGTTACGTGAACAGTGTATGATCAGTCACGTGATCACTGCATGATCAGCCACGTGATCAGTGCATTACCAGGCACGTGATCAGTGTATGTCCAGCCAAGTGATCAGTGCATGATAGCCACGTGATCAGTGCATGATCAATCACGTGATCAGTGCATGATCAGTCACGTGATCAGTGTATGTTCAGCCACGTTATCAATGCATGATCAGCCACATGATCAGTGCATGATCAATTATGTGATCAGTGCATGATCAGTCACGTGATCAGTACATGATCAGTAACTTGAACAGTGCATGATCATTGATGTGATCTGTGCATGATCAGTCACGTGACCAGTATAAGGTAGCTACGTAATCATTCCATGACGAGCTACGTGAGCAGTGCATGATAGCCACGTGATGTGTGCATGATCAGTTACGTGAGCACAGTATGATCAGCCACGTGATCAGTGCATGAGTGCCACGTGATCAGTGCATGATATGTCACGTGACAGGAGTGTGATCAGCCACGTGAACAGTGCATGTTCAGCCACGTGATCAGTGCATGATAACCACGTGATCAGTGCATGATCAGTTACCTGAGCAGTGTATGATCAGCCAGGTGATCAGTGCATGGTCAGACACGAGAACAGTGTATGATCAACCACGTGATCAGTGCATGATATCCAAGTGATTAGTGCATGATCATCACGTGATCAGTGTATGATCAGCCACGTGAATAGTGCATGCTCAGTCACTTGATAAGGGCCTGCTGAGCTGCGTGATTACTGTCTGCTCATCTGCTTGACAATTTCCAGCTGAGCTGCACGATTCCTGCCTGTCATCTGCTTGACAATTGCCAGCTGTGCTGCGTAATTCCTGCCTGCTCAGCTGCTTGATTATTGCCAGCTGAGCAGTATGATTCCTCACAGCTGAGTTCCATGATTATTGCCTGCTGACTGTTTGATTCGTGCCTACTCAGCTCTTTGTTTATTGCCTCGAGAGGCACATGATCAGTGTATGATAGCAACATGATCAGCGCATGATCAGTCACACGATCAGCGCCATTAAGTCACGTGATCACTACATGATAGTCATGTGATCAGTCCATGCTCAGTCACGGTATCAGTGCATGATGATCCACGTGATCAGTGCATGGGCAGTCATGTGATCAGTGCATGATATAGACGTGATCAGTGCATGATCAGTCTCGTGATCAGTGCATGATAGCCACGTGATCAGTGCATGATCAGTCACCTGATGGGTGTATGATCATTCACGTGACCTGTACATGGTAGCTACATGATCATTGCATGATCAGCCACGTGAGTAGTGCATGATAGCCACGTGATCACTGCATGATCAGTCACGTGATCAGTGCATGATCAGTCATGTGACCAGTACATGGTAGCTGCGAGATCACGGCATGATCAGTCACGTGAGCAGTGCATGATAGCCACGTGATCAGTGCATGATCAGACACGAGATCAGTGCATGATCAGTCATGTGATCAGTGCATGATCAGCCACGTGATCAGTGCATGACCAGGCACGTGATCAGTGCATTATCAGTTACGTGAGCAGTGTATGATCAGCCACGTGATCAGTGCATGATCAGTCACATGATCAGTGTATGATCAGTCACGTGATAGGTGTGTGATCAGACATGTGAACAGTGCATGCTCAGTCACGTGATAAGGGCCTGCTGAGCTGCGTGATTACTGTGTGCTCATCTGCTTGAAAATTGCCAGCTGAGCTGCATGATTCCTTCCTGTCATCTGCTTGACAATTGCCAGCTGTGCTGCGTAATTCCTGCCTGCTCAGCTGCTTGATTATTGCCAGCTGAGCAGCATGATTCCTCACACCTGAGTTCCATGATTATTGCCTGCTGACTGTTTGATTCGTGCCTACTCAGCTCTTTGTTATTGCCTCCAGAGGCAAATGATCAGTGTATGATAGCAAACATGATCAGCGCATGATCAGTCACATGATCAGAGCCATTAAGTCACGTGATCACTACATGATAGTCATGTGATCAGTCCATGCTCAGTCACGGTATCAGTGCATGATCAGCCACGTGATCAGTGCATTATCAGCCAGCTGATCATTTCATGATAGCTATGTGATCAGTTCATGATTTCTCAACTGATCTGTGCATGACCAGGCAGGTGATCAGTGTATGATCAGCGAGGTGATCAGTGCATGATCCGTCACCTAATGGGTGTATGATCAGTCACCTGACCGGTACATGGTAGCTACATGATCATTGCATGATCAGCCAAGTGAGTAGTGCATGATAGCCACGTGATCAGTGCATGGACAGTCACGTGATCAGTGCATGATCATCCACGTGATCAGTGCATGTGAGTCATGTAGTCAATGCATGATAGCGCCGGGATCAGTGCACGATGAGTCCCGTGACGAGTGTATGATCTGCCAAGTGATCAGTGCAAGACAGCTACGTGATCAGTGCATGATTAGTCACATGATCAGTGCATGATCAGTCACGTGATAGGTGTGTGAACAGCCATGTGAACAGTGCATGCTCAGTCACGTGATCAGGGCCTGCTGAGCTGCGTAATTCCTGCCTGCTCATCTACTTGATTATTGCCAGCTGAGCAGCATGATTTGTCAGAGCTGAGTTCCATGATTATAGCCTGCTGATTGATTCCTGCCTACTCAGCTCTATGTTCATTGCCTCCAGAGGCACATGATCAGTGTGTGACACCAAACATGATCAGCACATGATCAGTCACATGATCAATGCATGATTAGCCAGGTGGTCAGTGCATGATCAATTATGTGATCAGTGCATGATCAGTCATGTGACCAGTACATGGTAGCTGCGTGATCATTGCATGATCAGCCACGTGGGCAGTGCATGATAGCCACGTGATCAGTGCATGATCAGTCACGGGATCAGTGCATGATCAATTAGCTGATCATTGCATGATCAGCCACGTGATCAGTGCATGATAGCCACGTGATTAGTGCATGATAAGTCATGTGATACGTGTGTGATCAGCCACGTGATCAGTACATGATATCCACGTGATCAGTGCAGGATAGCCACGTGATCACTTCATGATTATTCATGTGATCTGTACATGATCAGTCACGTGAACAGTGCATGATCAGTCATGTGATCAGTGTATGACCAGCCAAGTGATCAGTGCATGATAGCCACGTGATCAGTGCATGATCAGTCACGTGATCAGTGCATGATCAGTCACGTGATCAGTGTATGATCAGCCACGTGATCAGTGCATGATCAGCCAAATGATAAGTGCATGATCAATTACGTGATCAGTGCATGATCACCCATGTGATCAGTGCATGATCATTCACGTGATCAGTGCATGATCAGTCACGTGAACAGTGCATGATCATTTACGTGATCTGCGCATGATCAGTCACATGACCAGTATATGGTAGCTACGTGATCATTCCGAGACGAGCCACGTGAGCAGTGCTTGATAGAAACGTGATGTGTGCATGATGAGTTACATGAGCAGAGTATGATCAGCCACGTGATCAGTGCATGAGTGCCACGTGATCAGTGCATGATATGTCACGTGACAGGTGTGTGATCACCCACGTGAACAGTGCATGTTCAGCCACGTATTCAGTGCATGACAGCCACGTGATCAGTGCATGATTAGTTACGTGAGCAGTGTATGATCAGCCACGTGATCAGTGCATGGTCAGACACGTGAACAGTGTATGATCAGCCACGTGATCAGTGCATGATATCCAAGTGATCAGTGCATGATCAATCACGTGATCAGTGTATGATCAGCCACGTGAACAGTGCATGCTCAGTCAGGTGATCAGGGCCTGCTGAGCTGCGTGAATACTGTCTGCTCATCTGCTTGACAATTGCCAGCTGAGCTGCATGATTCCTGCCTGTCATCTGCTTGTCAATTGCCAGCTGTGCTGCGTAATTCCTGCCTGCTCAGCTGCTTGATTATTGCCAGCTGAGCAGCATGATTGCTCACAGCTGAGTTCCATGATTATTGCCTGCTGACTGTTTGATTCGTGCCTACTCAGCTCTTTGTTTATTGCCTCCAGAGGCACATGATCAGTGTATGATAGCAAACATGATCAGCGCATGATCAGTCACATGATCAGCGCCATTAAGTCACGTGATCACTACATGATAGTCATGTGATCAGTCCATGCTCACTCACGGTATCAGTGCATGATCAGCCACGTGATCAGTGCACGATCTGTCACATGATTAGCGAATGATCACCCACGTGATCAGTGCATGGGCAGTCATGTGATCAGTGCATGATATAGACGTGATCAGTGCATGATGAGTCTCGTGATCAGTGCATGATAGCCACGTGATCAGTGCATGATCAGTCACCTGATGGGTGGATGATCATTCACGTGACCTGTACATGGTAGCTACATGATCATTGCATGATCAGCCACGTGAGTAGTGCATGATAGCCACGTGATCACTGCATGATCAGTCACGTGATCAGTGCATGATCAGTCACGTGACCAGTACATGGTAGCTGCGTGATCATCGCATGATCAGCCACGTGAGCAGTGCATGATAGCCACGTGATCAGTGCATGATCAGACACGAGATCAGTTCGTGATCAGTCACGTGATCAGTGCATGATCAGCCACGTGATCAGTGCATGACCAGGCATGTGATCAGTGAATGTCCAGCCAAGTGATCAATGCATGATAGTCACGTGATCAGTGCATGATCAGTCACATGATCAGTGCATGATCAGTCACGTGATAGGTGTGTGATCACCCACGTGAACAGTGCATGCTCAGTCACGTTATCATGGCCTGCTGAGCTGCGTGATTACTGTCTGCTAATCTGCTTGACAATTTTCAGTTGAGCTGCAAGATTCCTGCCTGTCATCTCCTTCACAATTGCCACCTGTGCTGAGTAATTCCTGCCTGCTCATCTACTTGATTATTTCCAGCTGAGCAGCATGATTTCTCATAGGTGAGTTCCATGATTATAGCCTGCTGACTGATTCCTGCCTACTCAGCTCTATGTTCATTGCCTCCAGAGGCACATGATCAGTGTGTGACACCAAACATGATCAGCACATGATCAATCACATGATCAATGCATGATAAGCCAGGTGATCAGTGCATTATCAATTACCTGATCAGTGCATGATCTGTCACCTGATCTCTGCATGATCAGTCACGTGACCAGTGCATGGTAGCTACGTGAACATTGCATGATCAGCCACGAGATCAGTGCATGATAGCCACGTGATCAGTGCATGATAGCCACGTGATCAGTGCATGATCAGTCACGTGATACGTGTGTGATCAGGCACATGATCAGTGCATGTTATCCACGTGATCAGTGCAGGATAGCCACGGTGTCACTTCATGATTATTTATGTGATCTGTACATGATCAGTCACGTGATAAGTGTGTGATCACCACCAGATCAGTGCGTGATGAGCCACGTGATCAGTGCATGATCAGTCACGTGATACGTGTGTGATCAGCCACGTGATCAGTGCATGATATCCACGTGATCAGTGCAGGATAGCCACGTGATCACTTCATGATTATTCACGTGATCTGTACATGATCTGTCACGTGAACAGTGCATGATCAGTCATGTGATCAGTGTATGACCAGCCAAGTGATCAGTGCATGATAGCCACGTGATCAGTGCATGATCAGTCACGTGATCAGTGCATGATCAGTCACGTGATCAGTGCATGATCAGCCACGTGATCAGTGCATGATCAGTCACGTGATAAGTACATGATCAGGCACGTGAACAGTGTATGATCATTTACGTGATCTGTGCATGATCAGTCACGTGACCAGTATATGGTAGCTACGTGATCATTCCGTGACAAGCCACGTGAGCAGTGCTTGATAGAAACGTGATGTGTGCATTATGAGTTACGCGAGCAGAGTATCATCAGCATACGTGCCACGTGATCAGTGCATGATATGTCACGTGACAGGTGTGTGATCAGCCACGTGAACAATGCATGTTCAGCCACGTGATCAGTCCAGGATAGCCACGTGATCAGTGCATGATCAGTTACGTGAGCAGTGTATGATCAGCCACGTCAGCAGTGTATGGTCAGACACGAGAACTGTGTATGATCATCCACGTGATCAGTGCATGATATCCAAGTGATCAGTGCATGCTCAGTCACGTGATCTGGGCCTGCTGTGCTGCGTGATTACTGTCTGCTCATCTGCTGGACAATTGCCAGCTGAGCTGCGTAATTCCTGCCTGCTCAGCTGCTTGATTATTGCCAGCTGAGCAGCCTGATTCCTCACACCTGAGTTCCATGATGATTGCCTGCTGACTGTTTGATTCGTGCCTACTCAGCTCTTTGTTTATTGCCTCCAGAGGCACATGATCAGTGTATGATAGCAAACATGATCAGCGCATGATCAGTCACATGATCAGAGCCATTAAGTCACGTGATCACTACATGATAGTCATGTGATCCGTCCATGCTCAGTCACGGTATCAGTGCATTATCAGCCATGTGATAAGTGCATGATCTGTCACATGATTAGTGTATGATCATCCACGTGATCAATGCATGGGCAGTCCTGTGATCAGTGCATGATATAGACGTGATCAGTGCATGATCAGTCTCGGGATCAGTGCATGATAGCCACGTGATCAGTGCATGATCAATCACCTGATGGGTGTATGATCATTCACGTGACCTGTACATGGTAGTTACATGAACATTGCATGATCAGCCACGTGAGTAGTGCATGATAGCCACGTGATCACTGCATGATCAGTCACGTGATCAGTGCATGATCAGTCATGTGACCAGTACATGGTAGCTGCGTGATCATCGAATGATCAGCCACGTGAGCAGTGCATGATAGCCACGTGATCAGTGCATGATCAGACACGAGATCAGTGCATGATCAGTCACGTGATCAGTGCATGATCAGCCACGTGATCAGTGCATGACCAGGCACGTGATCAGTGTATGTCCAGCCAAGTGATCAGTGCATGAGAGCCACGTGATCAGTGCATGATCAGTCACGTGATCTGTGCATGATAGCCAGGTGATCAGTGCATGATAGCCACGTGATCAGTGCATGATCAGTCACGTGATCAGTGCATGATCAGCCACGTGATCAGTGCATGACCAGGCACGTGATCAGTGTATGTCCAGCCAAGTGATCTGTGCATGATAGACACGTGATCAGTGCATGATCAGTCACGTGATCAGTGCATGATCAGTCACGTGATCAGTGCATGATAGCCAGGTGATCAGTGCATGATAGCCACGTGATCAGTGCATGATCAGTCACGTGATCAGTGCATGGTCAGTCACGTGATCAGTGCATGATCATCCACGTGATCAGTGCATGTGGTGTCATGTAATCAATGCATGATAGCGCCTTGATCAGTGCACGATCAGTCCCGTGATGAGTGTATGATCAGCCAAGTGATCAGTGCAAGATAGCTACGTGATCAGTGAATGATCAGTCATATGATCAGTGCATGATTAGCCATGTCATCAGGGCATGATAGCCACGTGATCAGTGCATACTATTACGTGAACAATGCATGCGCAATCACGTGATCAGTGCATGAGAGCCACGTGATAAGTGCATGATCAGTCACGTGATAGGTGTGTGATCAGCCATGTGAACAGTGCATGCTCAGTTACGTGATCAGGGCCTGCTGAGCTGCGTGATTACTGTCTGCTCATCTGCTTGACAATTGCCAGCTGAGCTGCACGATTCCTGCCTGCCATCTCCTTGACAATTGCCACCTGTGCTGCGTAATTCCTGCCTGCTCATCTATTTGATTATTGCCAGCTGAGCAGCATGATTTCTCAGGGCTGAGTTCCATGATTATAGCCTACTGACTGATTCCTGCCTACTCAGCTCTATGTTCTTTGCCTCCAGAGGCACATGATCAGTGTGTGACACCAAACATGATCAGCACATGATCAGTCACATGATCAATGCATGATAAGCCAGGTGATCAGTCCATGATCAATTACGTGATCAGTGCATGATCAGTCATGTGACCAGTACATGGTAGCTGCATGATCATTGCATGGTCAGCCACGTGAGCAGTGCATGATAGCCACGTGATCAGTGCATGATCAGTCACGAGACCAGTGCATGGTAGCTACGTGATCATTGCATGATCAGCCACGTGATCAGTGCATGATCAGTCACGTGATAAGTGCATGGTAGCTACGTGATCATTGCATGATCAGCCACGTGATCAGTGAATGATATCCACGTGATCAGTGCAGGATAGCCACGTGATCACTTCATGATTAGTCACGTGATCAGTGCATGATCATCACGTGAACAGTGCATGATCATTTACGTGATCTGTGCATGATCAGTCACGTGACCAGTATATGGAAGCTTCGTGATCATTCCATGACGAACCACGTGAGCAGTGCATGATAGCCACGTGATGTGTGCATGATGAGTTACGTGAGCAGAGTATGATCAGCCACGTGATCAGTGCATGAGTGCCACGTGATCAGTGCATGATATGTCACGTGACAGGTGTGTGATGAGCCACATGAACAGTGCATGTCCATCCACGTATTCAGTGCATGATAGCCACGTGATCATTGCATGATCAGTTACGAGAGCAGTGTATGATCAGCCACGTGATCAGTGCATGGTCAGACACGTGAACAGTGTATGATCAGCCACGTGATCAGTGCATGATCAGTTACGTGAGCAGTGTATGATCAGCCACGTGATCAGCGCATGGTCAGACACGTGAACAGTGTATGATCAGTCACGTGATCAGTGCATGATCAGCCACGTGATCAGTGCATTACCAGGCACGTGATCACTGTATGTCCAGCCAAGTGATCAGTGCATGATAGCCACGTGATCAGTGCATGATCAGTCAAGTGATGAGTGCATGATCAGTCACATGATCAGTGTATGTTCAGCCACGTGATCAATGCATGATCAGCCATATGATCAGTGCATGATCAATTATGTGATCAGTGCATGATCAGTCACGTGACCAGTACATGGGAGCTACGTGATCATTTCATGATCAGCCATGTGATCAGTGCCTGATCAGTAACGTGATCAGTGCATGGTCAGTCACGTGATCAGTGCATGATCATCCACGTGATCAGTGCATGTGGAGTCATGTAGTCAATGCTTGATAGCGCCGTGATCAGTGCATGATCAGTCCCGTGATGAGTGTATGATCAGCCAATTGATCAGTGCAAGATAGCTACGTGATCAGTGCATGATCAGTCACATGATCAGTGCATGATCAGTCACGTGATAGGTGTGTGATCAGCCATGTGAACAGTGCATGCTCAGTCACGTGATCAGGGCCTGATGAGCTGCGTGATTACTGTCTGCTCATCTGCTTGACAATTTCCAGCTGAGCTGCACGATTCCTGCCTGTCATCTCCTTGACAATTGCCACCTGTGCTGCGTAATTCCTGCCTGCTCATCTACTTGATTATTGCCAGCTGAGCAGCATGATTTCTCAGAGCTGAGTTCCATGATTATAGCCTGCTAACTGATTCCTGCCTACTCAGCTCTATGTTCATTGCCTCCAGAGGCACATGATCAGTGTGTGACACCAAACATGATCAGCACATGATCAGTCACATGATCAATGCATGATAAGCCAGGTGATCAGTGCATGATCAATTATGTGATCAGTGAATGATCAGTCATGTGACCAGGACATGGTAGCTGCCTGATCATTGCATGATCAGCCACGTGAGCAGTGCATGATAGCCACGTAATCAGTGCATGATTAGTCACGTGATCTGTGCATGATCAGTCACGTGATCTGTGCATGATCAGTCACGTGATCAGTGCATGATCAGTCACCTGATCAGTGCATGATCAGTCACGTGACCAGTGCATGGTAGCTACGTGATCATTGCATGATCAGCCACGTGATCAGTGCATGATAGCCACGTGATCAGTGCATGTCAGTCACGTGATCAGTGCATGATCAGTCACGTGATCATGTGTGATCAGCCACGTGATCAGTGCATGATAGCCACGTGATCAGTGCATGATAGCCACGTGATCAGTGCATGATCAGTCACGTGATCAGTGCATGATCAGTCACGTGATCAGTGCATGATCAGTCACGTGATCAGTGCATGATCAGCCACGTGATCAGTGCATGATAGCCACGTGATCAGTGCATGATCAGTCACGTGATCAGTGCATGATCAGCCACGTGATCAGTGCATGATCAGCCACGTGATCAGTGCATGATCAGTCCCGTGATCAGTGCATGATCAGCCACGTGATCAGTGCATGATCAGTCACGTGATCAGTACATGATCAGTCACGTGAACAGTGCATGATCATTGACGTGATCTGTGCATGATCAGTCACGTGACCAGTATATGGTAGCTACGTGATCATTCCATGACGAGCCACGTGAGCAGTGCATGATAGCCACGTGATGTGTGCATGATGAGTTACGTGAGCAGAGTATGATCAGCCACGTGATCAGTGCATGAGTGCCACGTGATCAGTGCATGATATGTCACGTGACAGGTGTGTGATCAGCCACGTGAACAGTGCATGTTCAGCCACGTGATCAGTGCATGATAGCCACGTGATCAGTGCATGATCAGTTACGTGAGCAGTGTATGATCAGCCACGTGATCAGTGCATGGTCAGACACGTGAACAGTGTATGATCAGCCACGTGATCAGTGCATGATATCCAAGTGATCAGTGCATGATCAATCACGTGATCAGTGTATGATCAGCCACGTGAACAGTGCATGCTCAGTCACGTGATCAGGGCCTGCTGAGCTGCGTGATTACTGTCTGCTCATCTGCTTGACATTTGCCAGCTGAGCTGCACGATTCCTGCCTGTCATCTGCTTGACAATTGCCAGCTGTGCTGCGTAATTCCTGCCTGCTCAGCTGCTTGATTATTGCCAGCTGAGCAGCATGATTCCTCACAGCTGAGTTCCATGATTATTGCCTGCTGACTGTTTGATTCGTGCCTACTCAGCTCTTTGTTTATTGCCTCCAGAGGCACATGATCAGTGTATGATAGCAAACATGATCAGCGCATGATCAGTCACATGATCAGCGCCATTAAGTCACGTGATCACTACATGATAGTCATGTGATCAGTCCATGCTCAGTCACGGTATCAGTGCATGATCAGCCACGTGATCAGTGCATGATCTGTCACATGATTAGTGTATGATCATCCACGTGATCAGTGCATGGGCAGTCATGTGATCAGTGCATGATATAGACGTGATCAGTGCATGTTCAGTCTCGTGATCAGTGCATGATAGCCACGTGATCAGTGCATGATCAGTCACCTGATGGGTGTATGATCATTCACGTGACCTGTACATGGTAGCTACATGATCAGTGCATGATCAGCCACGTGATCAGTGCATGATAGCCACGTGATCAGTGCATGATCAGCCACGTGATCAGTGCATGATCAGCCACGTGATCAGTGCATGATCAGTCACGTGATCAGTGCATGATCAGTCACGTGATCAGTGCATGATAGCCACGTGATCAGTGCATGATCAGCCACGTGATCAGTGCATGATAGCCACGTGATCAGTGCATGATCAGTCACGTGATCAGTGCATGATCAGTCACGTGATCAGTGCATGATCAGCCACGTGATCAGTGCATGATCAATCACGTGATCAGTGCATGATCAGTCACGTGATCAGTGCATGATAGCTGCGTGATCAGTGCATGATCAGCCACGTGATCAGTGCATGATAGCCACGTGATCAGTGCATGATCAGTCACGTGATCAGTGCATGATCAGTCACGTGATCAGTGCATGATCAGCCACGTGATCAGTGCATGATCAATCACGTGATCAGTGCATGATCAGTCACGTGATCAGTGCATGATAGCTACGTGATCAGTGCATGATCAGCCACGTGATCAGTGCATGATAGCCACGTGATCAGTGCATGATCAGTCACGTGATACGTGTGTGATCAGCCACGTGATCAGTGCATGATAGCCACGTGATCAGTGCATGATAGCCACGTGATCAGTGCATGATAGCCACGTGATCAGTGCATGATCAGTCACGTGATCAGTGTGTGATCAGCCACGTGATCAGTGCATGATCAGTCACGTGATCAGTGCATGATAGCCACGTGATCAGTGCATGATAGCCACGTGATCAGTGCATGATCAGTCACGTGATCAGTGCATGATCAGTCACGTGATCAGTGCATGATCAGCCACGTGATCAGTGCATGTGCATTCATGTGATCAGTGCATGATAGCCGTGATCAGTGCATGATCAGTCCCGTGATCAGTGCATGATCAGCCACGTGATCAGTGCATGATAGCCACGTGATCAGTGCATGATCAGTCACGTGATCAGTGCATGATCAGCCACGTGATCAGTGCATGATAGCCACGTGATCAGTGCATGATATCACGTGATCAGTGCATGATCAGTCACGTGATCAGTGCATGATAGCCACGTGATCAGTGCATGATCAGTCACGTGATCAGTGTGTGATCAGCCACGTGAACAGTGCATGCTCAGTCACGTGATCAGGGCCTGCTGAGCTGCGTGATTACTGTCTGCTCATCTGCTTGACAATTGCCAGCTGAGCTGCACGATTCCTGCCTGTCATCTGCTTGACAATTGCCAGCTGTGCTGCGTAATTCCTGCCTGCTCATCTGCTTGATTATTGCCAGCTGAGCAGCATGATTTCTCAGAGCTGAGTTCCATGATTATTGCCTGCTGACTGATTCCTGCCTACTCAGCTCTTTGTTCATTGCCTCCAGAGGCACATGATCAGTGTATGATACCAAACATGATCAGCACATGATCAGTCACATGATCAGTGCATGATAAGCCACGTGATCAGTGCATGATCAGTCACGTGATCAGTGCATGATCAGTCATGTGATCAGTGCATGGTAGCTGCGTGATCAGTGCATGATCAGCCACGTGATCAGTGCATGATAGCCACGTGATCAGTGCATGATCAGTCACGTGATCAGTGCATGATAGCCACGTGATCAGTGCATGATCAGCCACGTGATCAGTGCATGATCAGTCACGTGATCAGTGCATGATAGCTACGTGATCAGTGCATGATCAGCCACGTGATCAGTGCATGATAGCCACGTGATCAGTGCATGATAGCCACGTGATCAGTGCATGATCAGTCACGTGATCAGTGCATGATCAGTCACGTGATCAGTGCATGATCAGTCACGTGATCAGTGCATGATCAGTCACGTGACCAGTGCATGGTAGCTTCGTGATCAGTGCATGATCAGCCACGTGATCAGTGCATGATAGCCACGTGATCAGTGCATGATCAGTCACGTGATCAGTGTATGATCAGCCACGTGATCAGTGCATGATGCCACGTGATCAGTGCATGATAGTCACGTGATCAGTGTGTGATCAGCCACGTGATCAGTGCATGTCAGCCACGTGATCAGTGCATGATAGCCACGTGATCAGTGCATGATCAGTCACGTGATCAGTGCATGATCAGCCACGTGATCAGTGCATGATCAGTCACGTGATCAGTGCATGATCAGCCACGTGATCAGTGCATGATCAGTCACGTGATCAGTGCATGATCAGCCACGTGATCAGTGCATGATCAGCCACGTGATCAGTGCATGATCAGTCACGTGATCAGTGCATGATCAGCCACGTGATCAGTGCATGATCAGTCACGTGATCAGTGCATGATCAGCCACGTGATCAGTGCATGATAGCCACGTGATCAGTGCATGATCAGTCACGTGATCAGTGCATGATCAGTCACGTGATCAGTGCATGATCAGCCACGTGATCAGTGCATGATCAGCCACGTGATCAGTGCATGATCAATTACGTGATCAGTGCATGATCAGTCACGTGACCAGTACATGGTAGCTACGTGATCATTGCATGATCAGCCACGTGATCAGTGCATGATAGCCACGTGATCAGTGCATGATCAGCCACGTGATCAGTGCATGATCAGTCACGTGATCAGTGCATGATCAGTCACGTGATCAGTGCATGATCAGCCACGTGATCAGTGCATGTCAGTCATGTATCAGTGCATGATAGCCCGTGATCAGTGCATGATCAGTCCCGTGATCAGTGCATGATCAGCCACGTGATCAGTGCATGATAGCCACGTGATCAGTGCATGATCAGTCACATGATCAGTGCATGATCAGTCACGTGATCAGTGTGTGATCAGCCACGTGAACAGTGCATGCTCAGTCACGTGATCAGGGCCTGCTGAGCTGCGTGATTACTGTCTGCTCATCTGCTTGACAATTGCCAGCTGAGCTGCACGATTCCTGCCTGTCATCTGCTTGACAATTGCCAGCTGTGCTGCGTAATTCCTGCCTGCTCATCTGCTTGATTATTGCCAGCTGAGCAGCATGATTTCTCAGAGCTGAGTTCCATGATTATAGCCTGCTGACTGATTCCTGCCTACTCAGCTCTTTGTTCATTGCCTCCAGAGGCACATGATCAGTGTATGACACCAAACATGATCAGCACATGATCAGTCACATGATCAGTGCATGATAAGCCACGTGATCAGTGCATGATCAGTCATGTGATCAGTGCATGATCAGTCATGTGATCAGTACATGGTAGCTGCGTGATCAGTGCATGATCAGCCACGTGATCAGTGCATGATAGCCACGTGATCAGTGCATGATCAGTCACGTGATCAGTGCATGATCAGCACGTGATCAGTGCATGATCAGTCACGTGATCAGTGCATGATCAGCCACGTGATCAGTGCATGATCAGTCACGTGATCAGTGCATGATCAGTCACGTGATCAGTGCATGATCAGCCACGTGATCAGTGCATGATCAGCCACGTGATCAGTGCATGATCAGCCGTGATCAGTGCATGATAGCTACGTGATCAGTGCATGATCAGCCACGTGATCAGTGCATGATAGCCACGTGATCAGTGCATGATAGCCACGTGATCAGTGCATGATCAGTCACGTGATCAGTGCATGATCAGTCACGTGATCAGTGCATGATCAGTCACGTGATCAGTGCATGATCAGCCACGTGATCAGTGCATGATAGCCACGTGATCAGTGCATGATCAGTCACGTGATCAGTGCATGATCAGTCACGTGATCAGTGCATGATCAGCCACGTGATCAGTGCATGATCAGTCACGTGATCAGTGCATGATCAGCCACGTGATCAGTGCATGATCAGTCACGTGATCAGTGCATGATCAGCCACGTGATCAGTGCATGATAGCCACGTGATCAGTGCATGATCAATCACGTGATCAGTGCATGATCAGCCACGTGATCAGTGCATGATCAGCCACGTGATCAGTGCATGATCAGCCACGTGATCAGTGCATGATCAGCCACGTGATCAGTGCATGATCAGTCACGTGATCAGTACATGATCAGTCACGTGAACAGTGCATGATCATTTACGTGATCTGTGCATGATCAGTCACGTGACCAGTATATGGTAGCTACGTGATCATTCCATGATGAGCCACGTGAGCAGTGCATGATAGCCACGTGATGTGTGCATGATGAGTTACGTGAGCAGAGTATGATCAGCCACGTGATCAGTGCATGAGTGCCACGTGATCAGTGCATGATATGTCACGTGACAGGTGTGTGATCACCCACGTGAACAGTGCATGTTCAGCCACGTATTCAGTGCATGATAGCCACGTGATCAGTGCATGATCAGTTACGTGAGCAGTGTATGATCAGCCACGTGATCAGTGCATGGTCAGACACGTGAACAGTGTATGATCAGCCACGTGATCAGTGCATGATATCCAAGTGATCAGTGCATGATCAATCACGTGATAAGTGTATGATCAGCCACGTGAACAGTGCATGCTCAGTCACGTGATCAGGGCCTGCTGAGCTGCGTGATTACTGTCTGCTCATCTGCTTGACAATTGCCAGCTGAGCTGCACGATTCCTGCCTGTCATCTGCTTGACAATTGCCTGCTGTGCTGCGTAATTCCTGCCTGCTCAGCTGCTTGATTATTGCCAGCTGAGCAGCATGATTCCTCACACCTGAGTTCCATGATTATTGCCTGCTGACTGTTTGATTCGTACCTACTCAGCTCTTTGTTTATTGCCTCCAGAGGCACATGATCAGTGTATGATAGCAAACATGATCAGCGCATGATCAGTCACATGATCAGCGCCATTAAGTCACGTGATCACTACATGATATTCATGTGATCAGTCCATGCTGAGTCACGGTATCAGTGCATGATCAGGCACGTGATCAGTGCATGATCTGTCACATGATTAGTGTATGATCATCCACGTGATCAGGGCATGGGCAGTCATGTGATCAGTGCATGATTAGACGTGATCAGTGCATGTTCAGTCTCGTGATCAGTGCATGATAGCCACGTGATCAGTGCATGATCAGTCACCTGATGGGTGTATGATCATTCACGTGACCAGTACATGGTAGCTACATGATCAGTGCATGATCAGCCACGTGATCAGTGCATGATAGCCACGTGATCAGTGCATGATCAGTCACGTGATCAGTGCATGATCAGCCACGTGATCAGTGCATGATCAGTTACGTGATCAGTGCATGATCAGTCACGTGATCAGTGCATGATAGCCACGTGATCAGTGCATGATCAGCCACGTGATCAGTGCATGATAGCCACGTGATCAGTGCATGATCAGTCACGTGATCAGTGCATGATCAGTCACGTGATCAGTGCATGATCAGCCACGTGATCAGTGCATGATCAATTACGTGATCAGTGCATGATCAGTCACGTGATCAGTGCATGATAGCCGTGATCAGTGCATGATCAGCCACGTGATCAGTGCATGATAGCCACGTGATCAGTGCATGATCAGTCACGTGATCAGTGCATGATCAGTCACGTGATCAGTGCATGATCAGCCACGTGATCAGTGCATGATCACCACGTGATCAGTGCATGATCAGCCACGTGATCAGTGCATGATCAGTCACGTGATCAGTGCATGATCAGCCACGTGATCAGTGCATGATCAGCCACGTGATCAGTGCATGATCAGCCACGTGATCAGTGCATGATAGCCACGTGATCAGTGCATGATCAGTCACGTGATCAGTGCATGTCAGCCACGTGATCAGTGCATGATCAGCCACGTGATCAGTGCATGATAGCCACGTGATCAGTGCATGATCAGCCACGTGATCAGTGCATGATCAGTCACGTGATCAGTGCATGATCAGCCACGTGATCAGTGCATGATAGCCACGTGATCAGTGCATGATCAGTCACGTGATCAGTGCATGATCAGTCACGTGATCAGTGCATGATCAGCCACGTGATCAGTGCATGATCAGTCACGTGATCAGTGCATGATCAGCCACGTGATCAGTGCATGATCAGCCACGTGATCAGTGCATGATTGCCACGTGATCAGTGCATGATCAGTCACGTGATCAGTGCATGATCAGTCACGTGATCAGTGCATGATCAGCCACGTGATCAGTGCATGATAGCCACGTGATCAGTGCATGATCAGTCACGTGATCAGTGCATGATAGCTGCGTGATCAGTGCATGATCAGCCACGTGATCAGTGCATGATAGCCACGTGATCAGTGCATGATCAGTCACGTGATCAGTGCATGATCATCCACGTGATCAGTGCATGATCAGTCATGTGATCAGTGCATGATATAGACGTGATCAGTGCATGATCAGTCACGTGATCAGTGCATGATAGCCACGTGATCAGTGCATGATCAGCCACGTGATCAGTGCATGATAGCCACGTGATCAGTGCATGATCAGTCACGTGATCAGTGCATGATCAGCCACGTGATCAGTGCATGATAGCCACGTGATCAGTGCATGATCAGTCACGTGATCAGTGCATGATCAGTCACGTGATCAGTGCATAGTAGCTACGTGATCAGTGCATGATCAGCCACGTGATCAGTGCATGATAGCCACGTGATCAGTGCATGATCAGTCACGTGATCAGTGCATGATAGCACGTGATCAGTGCATGATCAGCCACGTGATCAGTGCATGATGCCACGTGATCAGTGCATGATCAGTCACGTGATCAGTGCATGATCAGTCACGTGATCAGTGCATGATCAGTCACGTGATCAGTGCATGATCAGTCACGTGATCAGTGCATGATCAGTCACGTGATCAGTGCATGATCAGCCACGTGATCAGTGCATGATCAGTCACGTGATCAGTGCATGATCAGTCACGTGATCAGTGCATGATAGCTACGTGATCAGTGCATGATCAGCCACGTGATCAGTGCATGATAGCCACGTGATCAGTGCATGATCAGTCACGTGATCAGTGCATGATCAGTCACGTGATCAGTGCATGATCAGTCACGTGATCAGTGCATGATAGCTACGTGATCAGTGCATGATCAGCCACGTGATCAGTGCATGATAGCCACGTGATCAGTGCATGATCACACGTGATCAGTGCATGATCAGTCACGTGATCAGTGCATGATCAGTCACGTGATCAGTGCATGATAGCCACGTGATCAGTGCATGATCAGTCACGTGATCAGTGCATGATAGCCACGTGATCAGTGCATGATCAGTCACGTGATCAGTGCATGATCAGTCACGTGATCAGTGCATGATCAGCCACGTGATCAGTGCATGATCAATTACGTGATCAGTGCATGATCAGTCACGTGATCAGTGCATGGTAGCTACGTGATCAGTGCATGATCAGCCACGTGATCAGTGCATGATAGCCACGTGATCAGTGCATGATCAGTCACGTGATCAGTGCATGATCAGTCACGTGATCAGTGCATGATCAATTACGTGATCAGTGCATGATCAGTCACGTGATCAGTGCATGATAGCTACGTGATCAGTGCATGATCAGCCACGTGATCAGTGCATGATAGCCACGTGATCAGTGCATGATCAGTCACGTGATCAGTGCATGATCAGCCACGTGATCAGTGCATGATCAGCCACGTGATCAGTGCATGATAGCCACGTGATCAGTGCATGATCAGTCACGTGATCAGTGCATGATCAGTCACGTGATCAGTGCATGATCAGCCACGTGATCAGTGCATGATCAGTCACGTGATCAGTGCATGATAGCTACGTGATCAGTGCATGATCAGCCACGTGATCAGTGCATGATAGCCACGTGATCAGTGCATGATCAGTCACGTGATCAGTGCATGATCAGTCACGTGATCAGTGCATGATCAGTCACGTGATCAGTGCATGATAGCTACGTGATCATGCATGATCAGCCACGTGATCAGTGCATGATAGCCACGTGATCAGTGCATGATCACACGTGATCAGTGCATGATCAGTCACGTGATCAGTGCATGATCAGTCACGTGATCAGTGCATGATCAGCCACGTGATCAGTGCATGATAGCCACGTGATCAGTGCATGATCAGTCACGTGATCAGTGCATGATCAGTCACGTGATCAGTGCATGATCAGCCACGTGATCAGTGCATGATAGCCACGTGATCAGTGCATGATCAGTCACGTGATCAGTGCATGATCAGTCACGTGATCAGTGCATGATCAGCCACGTGATCAGTGCATGATCAGCCACGTGATCAGTGCATGATCAGTCACGTGATCAGTGCATGTAGCTACGTGATCATTGCATGATCAGCCACGTGATCAGTGCATGATAGCCACGTGATCAGTGCATGATCAGTCCGTGATCAGTGCATGATCAGCCACGTGATCAGTGCATGATATCCACGTGATCAGTGCATGATAGCCACGTGATCAGTGCATGATCAGTCACGTGATCAGTGCATGATCAGCCACGTGATCAGTGCATGATAGCCACGTGATCAGTGCATGATCAGCCACGTGATCAGTGCATGATCCTCACGTGATCAGTGCATGATCAGTCACGTGATCAGTGCATGATCAGCCACGTGATCAGTGCATGATAGCCACGTGATCAGTGCATGATCAGTCACGTGATCAGTGCATGATCAGTCACGTGATCAGTGCATGATCAGCCACGTGATCAGTGCATGATCAGCCACGTGATCAGTGCATGATCAGTCACGTGATCAGTGCATGATAGCCACGTGATCAGTGCATGATAGCCACGTGATCAGTGCATGATCAGTCACGTGATCAGTGCATGATCAGTCACGTGATCAGTGCATGATCAGCCACGTGATCAGTGCATGATCAGCCACGTGATCAGTGCATGATAGCCACGTGATCAGTGCATGATACCACGTGATCAGTGCATGATCAGCCACGTGATCAGTGCATGATAGCCACGTGATCAGTGCATGATCAGCCACGTGATCAGTGCATGATCAGTCACGTGATCAGTGCATGATCAGCCACGTGATCAGTGCATGATCAGTCACGTGATCAGTGCATGATAGCTACGTGATCAGTGCATGATCAGCCACGTGATCAGTGCATGATGTCACGTGATCAGTGCATGATCAGTCACGTGATCAGTGCATGATCAGTCACGTGATCAGTGCATGATCAATTACGTGATCAGTGCATGATCAGTCACGTGATCAGTGCATGGTAGCTACGTGATCAGTGCATGATCAGCCACGTGATCAGTGCATGATGCCACGTGATCAGTGCATGATCAGTCACGTGATCAGTGCATGATCAGTCACGTGATCAGTGCATGATCAGTCACGTGATCAGTGCATGATCAGTCACGTGATCAGTGCATGATCAGTCACGTGATCAGTGCATGATCAGTCACGTGATCAGTGCATGATCAGTCACGTGATCAGTGCATGATAGCCACGTGATCAGTGCATGATCAGCCACGTGATCAGTGCATGATGCCACGTGATCAGTGCATGATCCACGTGATCAGTGCATGATCAGCCACGTGATCAGTGCATGATCAGTCACGTGATCAGTGCATGATCAGTTACGTGATCAGTGCATGATCAGTCACGTGACCAGTACATGGTAGCTACGTGATCAGTGCATGATCAGCCACGTGATCAGTGCATGATGCCACGTGATCAGTGCATGATCAGTCACGTGATCAGTGCATGATCAGTCACGTGATCAGTGCATGATCAATTACGTGATCAGTGCATGATCAGTCACGTGACCAGTGCATGGTAGCTACGTGATCAGTGCATGATCAGCCACGTGATCAGTGCATGATGCCACGTGATCAGTGCATGATCAGTCACGTGATCAGTGCATGATCAGTCACGTGATCAGTGCATGATCAGTCACGTGATCAGTGCATGATCAGTCACGTGATCAGTGCATGATCAGTCACGTGATCAGTGCATGATCAGCCACGTGATCAGTGCATGATCAGTCACGTGATCAGTGCATGATCAGTCACGTGATCAGTGCATGATAGCCACGTGATCAGTGCATGATCAGCCACGTGATCAGTGCATGATAGCCACGTGATCAGTGCATGATCAGTCACGTGATCAGTGCATGATCAGTCACGTGATCAGTGCATGATCAGCCACGTGATCAGTGCATGATCAGTCACGTGATCAGTGCATGATCAGTCACGTGATCAGTGCATGATAGCTACGTGATCAGTGCATGATCAGCCACGTGATCAGTGCATGATCAGTCACGTGATCAGTGCATGATCAGTCACGTGATCAGTGCATGATCAGTCACGTGATCAGTGCATGATCAGTCACGTGATCAGTGCATGATGAGCCACGTGATCAGTGCATGATCAGTCACGTGATCAGTGCATGATCAGTCACGTGATCAGTGCATGGTATCTACGTGATCAGTGCATGATCAGCCACGTGATCAGTGCATGATAGCCACGTGATCAGTGCATGATCAGTCACGTGATCAGTGCATGATCAGTCACGTGATCAGTGCATGATCAGTCACGTGATCAGTGCATGATAGCTACGTGATCAGTGCATGATCAGCCACGTGATCAGTGCATGATAGCCACGTGATCAGTGCATGATCATCCACGTGATCAGTGCATGATCAGTCATGTGTCAGTGCATGATAGCACGTGATCAGTGCATGATCAGTCCGTGATCAGTGCATGATCAGCCACGTGATCAGTGCATGATAGCCACGTGATCAGTGCATGATCAGTCACGTGATCAGTGCATGATCAGCCACGTGATCAGTGCATGATCAGCCACGTGATCAGTGCATACAATTACGTGATCAGTGCATGATCAGCCACGTGATCAGTGCATGATAGCCACGTGATCAGTGCATGATCAGTCACGTGATCAGTGTATGATCAGCCACGTGAACAGTGCATGCTCAGTCACGTGATCAGGGCGTGCTGAGCTGCGTGATTACTGTCTGCTCATCTGCTTGACAATTGCCAGCTGAGCTGCACGATTCCTGCCTGTCATCTGCTTGACAATTGCCAGCTGTGCTGCATAATTCCTGCCTGCTCAGCTACTTGATTATTGCCAGCTGAGCAGCATGATTTCTCACAGCTGAGTTCCATGATTATTGCCTGCTGACTGATTCCTGCCTACTCAGCTCTTTGTTCATTGCCTCCAGAGGCACATGATCAGTGTATGATACCAAACATGATCAGCACATGATCAGTCACATGATCAATGCATGATAAGCCACGTGATCAGTGCATGATCAATTACGTGATCAGTGCATGATCAGTCATGTGACCAGTACATGGTAGCTGCGTGATCAGTGCATGATCAGCCACGTGATCAGTGCATGATAGCCACGTGATCAGTGCATGATCAGTCACGTGATCAGTGCATGATCAGCCACGTGATCAGTGCATGATCAGTCACGTGATCAGTGCATGATCAGTCACGTGACCAGTGCATGGTAGCTACGTGATCATTGCATGATCAGCCACGTGATCAGTGCATGATAAGCCACGTGATCAGTGCATGATCAGTCACGTGATCAGTGCATGATCAGCCACGTGATCAGTGCATGATCAGCCACGTGATCAGTGCATGATCAGCCACGTGATCAGTGCATGATAGCCACGTGATCAGTGCATGATCAGTCACGTGATCAGTGCATGATCAGCCACGTGATCAGTGCATGATCAGTCACGTGATCAGTGCATGATCAGTCACGTGATCAGTGCATGATCAGTCACGTGATCAGTGCATGATCAGCCACGTGATCAGTGCATGATCAATTACGTGATCAGTGCATGATCAGTCACGTGATCAGTGCATGATAGCTGCGTGATCAGTGCATGATCAGCCACGTGATCAGTGCATGATAGCCACGTGATCAGTGCATGATCAGTCACGTGATCAGTGCATGATCAGCCACGTGATCAGTGCATGATCAGTCACGTGATCAGTGCATGATCAGTCACGTGATCAGTGCATGATCAGCCACGTGATCAGTGCATGATCAGTCACGTGATCAGTGCATGATCAGCCACGTGATCAGTGCATGATAGCCACGTGATCAGTGCATGATCAGTCACGTGATCAGTGCATGATAGCCACGTGATCAGTGCATGATCAGCCACGTGATCAGTGCATGATCAGCCACGTGATCAGTGCATGATAGCCACGTGATCAGTGCATGATCAGTCACGTGATCAGTGCATGATCAGCCACGTGATCAGTGCATGATAGCCACGTGATCAGTGCATGATCAGTCACGTGATCAGTGCATGATCAGTCACGTGATCAGTGCATGATCAGCCACGTGATCAGTGCATGATCAGTCACGTGATCAGTGCATGATCAGCCACGTGATCAGTGCATGATCAGCCACGTGATCAGTGCATGATTGCCACGTGATCAGTGCATGATCAGTCACGTGATCAGTGCATGATCAGTCACGTGATCAGTGCATGATCAGCCACGTGATCAGTGCATGATAGCCACGTGATCAGTGCATGATCAGTCACGTGATCAGTGCATGATAGCTGCGTGATCAGTGCATGATCAGCCACGTGATCAGTGCATGATAGCCACGTGATCAGTGCATGATCAGTCACGTGATCAGTGCATGATCATCCACGTGATCAGTGCATGATCAGTCACGTGATCAGTGCATGATATAGACGTGATCAGTGCATGATCAGTCACGTGATCAGTGCATGATAGCTACGTGATCAGTGCATGATCAGCCACGTGATCAGTGCATGATAGCCACGTGATCAGTGCATGATCAGTCACGTGATCAGTGCATGATCAGCCACGTGATCAGTGCATGATAGCCACGTGATCAGTGCATGATCAGTCACGTGATCAGTGCATGATCAGTCACGTGATCAGTGCATGTAGCTACGTGATCAGTGCATGATCAGCCACGTGATCAGTGCATGATAGCCACGTGATCAGTGCATGATCAGTCACGTGATCAGTGCATGATAGCAACGTGATCAGTGCATGATCAGCCACGTGATCAGTGCATGATGCCACGTGATCAGTGCATGATCAGTCACGTGATCAGTGCATGATCAGTCACGTGATCAGTGCATGATCAGTCACGTGATCAGTGCATGATCAGTCACGTGATCAGTGCATGATCAGTCACGTGATCAGTGCATGATCAGCCACGTGATCAGTGCATGATCAGTCACGTGATCAGTGCATGATCAGTCACGTGATCAGTGCATGATAGCTACGTGATCAGTGCATGATCAGCCACGTGATCAGTGCATGATAGCCACGTGATCAGTGCATGATCAGTCACGTGATCAGTGCATGATCAGTCACGTGATCAGTGCATGATCAGTCACGTGATCAGTGCATGATAGCTACGTGATCAGTGCATGATCAGCCACGTGATCAGTGCATGATAGCCACGTGATCAGTGCATGATAGCACGTGATCAGTGCATGATCAGTCACGTGATCAGTGCATGATCAGTCACGTGATCAGTGCATGATAGCCACGTGATCAGTGCATGATCAGTCACGTGATCAGTGCATGATAGCCACGTGATCAGTGCATGATCAGTCACGTGATCAGTGCATGATCAGTCACGTGATCAGTGCATGATCAGCCACGTGATCAGTGCATGATCAATTACGTGATCAGTGCATGATCAGTCACGTGATCAGTGCATGGTAGCTACGTGATCATTGCATGATCAGCCACGTGATCAGTGCATGATAGCCACGTGATCAGTGCATGATCAGTCACGTGATCAGTGCATGATCAGTCACGTGATCAGTGCATGATCAGTTACGTGATCAGTGCATGATCAGTCACGTGACAGTGCATGATAGCTACGTGATCAGTGCATGATCAGCCACGTGATCAGTGCATGATAGCCACGTGATCAGTGCATGATCAGTCACGTGATCAGTGCATGATCAGCCACGTGATCAGTGCATGATCAGCCACGTGATCAGTGCATGATAGCCACGTGATCAGTGCATGATCAGTCACGTGATCAGTGCATGATCAGTCACGTGATCAGTGCATGATCAGCCACGTGATCAGTGCATGATCAGTCACGTGATCAGTGCATGATAGCTACGTGATCAGTGCATGATCAGCCACGTGATCAGTGCATGATAGCCACGTGATCAGTGCATGATCAGTCACGTGATCAGTGCATGATCAGTTACGTGATCAGTGCATGATCAGTCACGTGATCAGTGCATGGTAGCTACGTGATCATGCATGATCAGCCACGTGATCAGTGCATGATAGCCACGTGATCAGTGCATGATCACACGTGATCAGTGCATGATCAGTCACGTGATCAGTGCATGATCAGCCACGTGATCAGTGCATGATAGCCACGTGATCAGTGCATGATAGCCACGTGATCAGTGCATGATCAGTCACGTGATCAGTGCATGATCAGTCACGTGATCAGTGCATGATCAGCCACGTGATCAGTGCATGATAGCCACGTGATCAGTGCATGATCAGTCACGTGATCAGTGCATGATCAGTCACGTGATCAGTGCATGATCAGCCACGTGATCAGTGCATGATCAGCCACGTGATCAGTGCATGATCAGTCACGTGATCAGTGCATGTAGCTACGTGATCAGTGCATGATCAGCCACGTGATCAGTGCATGATAGCCACGTGATCAGTGCATGATCAGTTCCGTGATCAGTGCATGATCAGCCACGTGATCAGTGCATGATATCCACGTGATCAGTGCATGATAGCCACGTGATCAGTGCATGATCAGTCACGTGATCAGTGCATGATCAGCACGTGATCAGTGCATGATAGCCACGTGATCAGTGCATGATAGCCACGTGATCAGTGCATGATCCTCACGTGATCAGTGCATGATCAGTCACGTGATCAGTGCATGATCAGCCACGTGATCAGTGCATGATAGCCACGTGATCAGTGCATGATCAGTCACGTGATCAGTGCATGATCAGTCACGTGATCAGTGCATGATCATCCACGTGATCAGTGCATGATCAGTCACGTGATCAGTGCATGATCAGTCACGTGATCAGTGCATGATAGCCACGTGATCAGTGCATGATAGCCACGTGATCAGTGCATGATCAGTCACGTGATCAGTGCATGATCAGTCACGTGATCAGTGCATGATAGCCACGTGATCAGTGCATGATCAGCCACGTGATCAGTGCATGATCAGCCACGTGATCAGTGCATGATACCACGTGATCAGTGCATGATCAGCCACGTGATCAGTGCATGATAGCCACGTGATCAGTGCATGATCAGCCACGTGATCAGTGCATGATCAGCCACGTGATCAGTGCATGATCAGTCACGTGATCAGTGCATGATCAGTCACGTGATCAGTGCATGATAGTCACGTGATCAGTGCATGATCAGCCACGTGATCAGTGCATGATAGCCACGTGATCAGTGCATGATCAGTCACGTGATCAGTGTATGATCAGCCACGTGATCAGTGCATGATAGCCACGTGATCAGTGCATGATCAGTCACGTGATCAGTGCATGATCAGTCACGTGATCAGTGCATGATCAGCCACGTGATCAGTGCATGATCAGCCACGTGATCAGTGCATGATCAGCCACGTGATCAGTGCATGATCAGTCACGTGATCAGTACATGATCAGTCACGTGATCAGTGCATGATCATTTACGTGATCTGTGCATGATCAGTCACGTGACCAGTATATGGTAGCTACGTGATCATTCCATGACGAGCCACGTGAGCAGTGCATGATAGCCACGTGATGTGTGCATGATCAGTTACGTGAGCAGAGTATGATCAGCCACGTGATCAGTGCATGAGTGCCACGTGATCAGTGCATGATATGTCACGTGACAGGTGTGTGATCAGCCACGTGAACAGTGCATGTTCAGCCACGTGATCAGTGCATGATAGCCACGTGATCAGTGCATGATCAGTTACGTGAGCAGTGTATGATCAGCCACGTGATCAGTGCATGGTCAGACACGTGAACAGTGTATGATCAGCCACGTGATCAGTGCATGATATCCAAGTGATCAGTGCATGATCAATCACGTGATCAGTGTATGATCAGCCACGTGAACAGTGCATGCTCAGTCACGTGATCAGGGCCTGCTGAGCTGCGTGATTACTGTCTGCTCATCTGCTTGACAATTGCCAGCTGAGCTGCACGATTCCTGCCTGTCATCTGCTTGACAATTGCCAGCTGTGCTGCGTAATTCCTGCCTGCTCAGCTGCTTGATTATTGCCAGCTGAGCAGCATGATTCCTCACAGCTGAGTTCCATGATTATTGCCTGCTGACTGTTTGATTCGTGCCTACTCAGCTCTTTGTTTATTGCCTCCAGAGGCACATGATCAGTGTATGATAGCAAACATGATCAGCGCATGATCAGTCACATGATCAGCGCCATTAAGTCACGTGATCACTACATGATAGTCATGTGATCAGTCCATGCTCAGTCACGGTATCAGTGCATGATCAGCCACGTGATCAGTGCATGATCAGCCACGTGATCAGTGCATGATCAGCCACGTGATCAGTGCATGATCAGTCACGTGATCAGTGCATGATCAGGCACGTGATCAGTGCATGATCAGTCACGTGATCAGTGCATGATAGCCACGTGATCAGTGCATGATCAGTCACCTGATGGGTGTATGATCAGTCACGTGACCTGTACATGGTAGCTACATGATCATTGCATGATCAGCCACGTGAGTAGTGCATGATAGCCACGTGATCAGTGCATGATCAGTCACGTGATCAGTGCATGATCAGTCATGTGATCAGTGCATGATCAGGCACGTGATCAGTGCATGATCAGCCACGTGATCAGTGCATGATAGCCACGTGATCAGTGCATGATCAGTCACGTGATCAGTGCATGATCAGTCACGTGATCAGTGCATGATCAGCCACGTGATCAGTGCATGATCAGCCACGTGATCAGTGCATGATCAGTCACGTGATCAGTGCATGATCAGCCACGTGATCAGTGCATGATCAGTCAGTGATCAGTGCAGTGCATGATCAGTGCATGATCAGTGATCAGTGCATGATCAGCCACGTGATCAGTGCATGATCAGCCACGTGATCAGTGCATGATCAGCCACGTGATCAGTGCATGATCAGTCACGTGATCAGTGCATGATCAGTCACGTGATCAGTGCATGATCAGTCACGTGATCAGTGCATGATCAGCCACGTGATCAGTGCATGATAGCCACGTGATCAGTGCATGATCAGTCACGTGATCAGTGCATGATCAGTCACGTGATCAGTGCATGATCAGCCACGTGATCAGTGCATGATCAGCCACGTGATCAGTGCATGATCAGTCACGTGATCAGTGCATGATCAGCCACGTGATCAGTGCATGATCAGTCACGTGATCAGTGCATGATCAGTCACGTGATCAGTGCATGATTCACGTGATCAGTGCATGATCAGCCACGTGATCAGTGCATGATCAGCCACGTGATCAGTGCATGATCAGTCAGTGCATGATCAGCCACGTGATCAGTGCATGATCAGCCACGTGATCAGTGCATGATCAGCCACGTGATCAGTGCATGATAGCCACGTGATCAGTGCATGATCAGTCACGTGATCAGTGCATGATCAGCCACGTGATCAGTGCATGATCAGCCACGTGATCAGTGCATGATCAGCACGTGATCAGTGTATGATCAGCCACGTGATCAGTGCATGATAGCCACGTGATCAGTGCATGATCAGTCACGTGATCAGTGCATGATCAGTCACGTGATCAGTGTGTGATCAGCCACGTGAACAGTGCATGCTCAGTCACGTGATCAGGGCCTGCTGAGCTGCGTGATTACTGTCTGCTCATCTGCTTGACAATTGCCAGCTGAGCTGCACGATTCCTGCCTGTCATCTGCTTGACAATTGCCACCTGTGCTGCGTAATTCCTGCCTGCTCATCTGCTTGATTATTGCCAGCTGAGCAGCATGATTTCTCAGAGCTGAGTTCCATGATTATAGCCTGCTGACTGATTCCTGCCTACTCAGCTCTTTGTTCATTGCCTCCAGAGGCACATGATCAGTGTATGACACCAAACATGATCAGCACATGATCAGTCACATGATCAGTGCATGATAAGCCACGTGATCAGTGCATGATCAGTCATGTGATCAGTGCATGATCAGTCATGTGATCAGTGCATGATAGCTGCGTGATCAGTGCATGATCAGCCACGTGATCAGTGCATGATAGCCACGTGATCAGTGCATGATCAGTCACGTGATCAGTGCATGATCAGTCACGTGATCAGTGCATGATCAGTCACGTGATCAGTGCATGATCAGTCACGTGATCAGTGCATGATCAGTCACGTGATCAGTGCATGGTAGCTACGTGATCATTGCATGATCAGCCACGTGATCAGTGCATGATAGCCACGTGATCAGTGCATGATAGCCACGTGATCAGTGCATGATCAGTCACGTGATACGTGTGTGATCAGCCACGTGATCAGTGCATGATATCCACGTGATCAGTGCATGATAGCCACGTGATCAGTGCATGATCAGTCACGTGATCAGTGCATGATCAGTCACGTGATCAGTGCATGATCAGCGTGATCAGTGCATGATCAGCCACGTGATCAGTGCATGATCAGCCACGTGATCAGTGCATGATCAGCCACGTGATCAGTGCATGATAGCCACGTGATCAGTGCATGATCAGTCACGTGATCAGTGCATGATCAGCCACGTGATCAGTGCATGATCAGTCACGTGATCAGTGCATGATCAGTCACGTGATCAGTGCATGATCATTGACGTGATCAGTGCATGATCAGTCACGTGACCAGTATATGGTAGCTACGTGATCATTCCATGACAGCCACGTGAGCAGTGCATGATAGCCACGTGATGTGTGCATGATCAGTTACGTGAGCAGAGTATGATCAGCCACGTGATCAGTGCATGAGTGCCACGTGATCAGTGCATGATATGTCACGTGACAGTGTGTGATCAGCCACGTGAACAGTGCATGTTCAGCCACGTGATCAGTGCATGATAGCCACGTGATCAGTGCATGATCAGTTACGTGAGCAGTGTATGATCAGCCACGTGATCAGTGCATGGTCAGACACGTGAACAGTGTATGATCAGCCACGTGATCAGTGCATGATATCCAAGTGATCAGTGCATGATCATCACGTGATCAGTGTATGATCAGCCACGTGAACAGTGCATGCTCAGTCACGTGATCAGGGCCTGCTGAGCTGCGTGATTACTGTCTGCTCATCTGCTTGACAATTGCCAGCTGAGCTGCACGATTCCTGCCTGTCATCTGCTTGACAATTGCCAGCTGTGCTGCGTAATTCCTGCCTGCTCAGCTGCTTGATTATTGCCAGCTGAGCAGCATGATTCCTCACACCTGAGTTCCATGATTATTGCCTGCTGACTGTTTGATTCGTGCCTACTCAGCTCTTTGTTTATTGCCTCCAGAGGCACATGATCAGTGTATGATAGCAAACATGATCAGCGCATGATCAGTCACATGATCAGCGCCATTAAGTCACGTGATCACTACATGATAGTCATGTGATCAGTCCATGCTCAGTCACGGTATCAGTGCATGATCAGCCACGTGATCAGTGCATGATCAGCCACGTGATCAGTTCATGATAGCCATGTGATCAGTGCATGATCAGTCACGTGATCAGTGCATGATCAGTCACGTGATCAGTGCATGATCAGCCACGTGATCAGTGCATGATCAGTCACCTGATGGGTGTATGATCAGTCACGTGACCAGTACATGGTAGCTACATGATCATTGCATGATCAGCCACGTGAGTAGTGCATGATAGCCACGTGATCAGTGCATGATCAGTCACGTGATCAGTGCATGATCAGTCATGTGATCAGTGCATGATCAGGCACGTGATCAGTGCATGATCAGCCACGTGATCAGTGCATGATAGCCACGTGATCAGTGCATGATCAGTCACGTGATCAGTGCATGATCAGTCACGTGATCAGTGCATGATCAGCCACGTGATCAGTGCATGATCAGCCACGTGATCAGTGCATGATCAGCCACGTGATCAGTGCATGATCAGTCACGTGATCAGTGCATGATCAGTCACGTGATCAGTGCATGATAGCTACGTGATCAGTGCATGATCAGCCACGTGATCAGTGCATGATAGCCACGTGATCAGTGCATGATCAGTCACGTGATCAGTGCATGATCAGTCACGTGACCAGTGCATGGTAGCTGCGTGATCATGCATGATCAGCCACGTGATCAGTGCATGATAGCCACGTGATCAGTGCATGATCAGCCACGTGATCAGTGCATGATCAGTCACGTGATCAGTGCATGATCAGCCACGTGATCAGTGCATGATCAGCCACGTGATCAGTGCATGATCAGCCACGTGATCAGTGCATGATAGCCACGTGATCAGTGCATGATCAGTCACGTGATCAGTGCATGATCAGTCACGTGATCAGTGTGTGATCAGCCACGTGAACAGTGCATGCTCAGTCACGTGATCAGGGCCTGCTGAGCTGCGTGATTACTGTCTGCTCATCTGCTTGACAATTGCCAGCTGAGCTGCACGATTCCTGCCTGTCATCTGCTTGACAATTGCCACCTGTGCTGCGTAATTCCTGCCTGCTCATCTACTTGATTATTGCCAGCTGAGCAGCATGATTTCTCAGAGCTGAGTTCCATGATTATAGCCTGCTGACTGATTCCTGCCTACTCAGCTCTATGTTCATTGCCTCCAGAGGCACATGATCAGTGTATGACACCAAACATGATCAGCACATGATCAGTCACATGATCAGTGCATGATAAGCCACGTGATCAGTGCATGATCAATTACGTGATCAGTGCATGATCAGTCACGTGACCAGTGCATGGTAGCTGTGTGATCATTGCATGATCAGCCACGTGATCAGTGCATGATAGCCACGTGATCAGTGCATGATCAGTCACGTGATCAGTGCATGATCAGTCACGTGATCAGTGCATGATCAATTACGTGATCAGTGCATGATCAGTCACGTGACCAGTGCATGGTAGCTACGTGATCATTGCATGATCAGCCACGTGATCAGTGCATGATAGCCACGTGATCAGTGCATGATCAGCCACGTGATCAGTGCATGATCAGTCACGTGATACGTGTGATCAGCCACGTGATCAGTGCATGATATCCACGTGATCAGTGCATGATAGCCACGTGATCAGTGCATGATCAGCACGTGATCAGTGCATGATCAGTCACGTGATAGTGTGTGATCAGCCACGTGATCAGTGCATGATCAGCCACGTGATCAGTGCATGATCAGTTACGTGATCAGTGCATGATATGTCACGTGACAGGTGTGTGATCAGCCACGTGATCAGTGCATGATCAGCCACGTGATCAGTGCATGATAGCCACGTGATCAGTGCATGATCAGTTACGTGAGCAGTGTATGATCAGCCACGTGATCAGTGCATGGTCAGACACGTGAACAGTGTATGATCAGCCACGTGATCAGTGCATGATATCCAAGTGATCAGTGCATGATCAATCACGTGATCAGTGTATGATCAGCCACGTGAACAGTGCATGCTCAGTCACGTGATCAGGGCCTGCTGAGCTGCGTGATTACTGTCTGCTCATCTGCTTGACAATTGCCAGCTGAGCTGCACGATTCCTGCCTGTCATCTGCTTGACAATTGCCAGCTGTGCTGCGTAATTCCTGCCTGCTCAGCTGCTTGATTATTGCCAGCTGAGCAGCATGATTCCTCACACCTGAGTTCCATGATTATTGCCTGCTGACTGTTTGATTCGTGCCTACTCAGCTCTTTGTTTATTGCCTCCAGAGGCACATGATCAGTGTATGATAGCAAACATGATCAGCGCATGATCAGTCACATGATCAGCGCCATTAAGTCACGTGATCACTACATGATAGTCATGTGATCAGTCCATGCTCAGTCACGGTATCAGTGCATGATCAGCCACGTGATCAGTGCATGATCTGTCACATGATTAGTGTATGATCATCCACGTGATCAGTGCATGGGCAGTCATGTGATCAGTGCATGATATAGACGTGATCAGTGCATGATCAGTCTCGTGATCAGTGCATGATAGCCACGTGATCAGTGCATGATCAGTCACCTGATGGGTGTATGATCATTCACGTGACCTGTACATGGTAGCTACATGATCATTGCATGATCAGCCACGTGAGTAGTGCATGATAGCCACGTGATCAGTGCATGATCAGTCACGTGATCAGTGCATGATCAGTCATGTGACCAGTACATGGTAGCTGCGTGATCATCGCATGATCAGCCACGTGAGCAGTGCATGATAGCCACGTGATCAGTGCATGATCAGACACGTGATCAGTGCATGATCAGTCACGTGATCAGTGCATGATCAGCCACGTGATCAGTGCATGATCAGGCACGTGATCAGTGCATGATCAGCCACGTGATCAGTGCATGATAGCCACGTGATCAGTGCATGATCAGTCACGTGATCAGTGCATGATCAGTCACGTGATCAGTGCATGATCAGCCACGTGATCAGTGCATGATCAGCCACGTGATCAGTGCATGATCAATTACGTGATCAGTGCATGATCAGTCACGTGACCAGTACATGGTAGCTACGTGATCATTGCATGATCAGCCACGTGATCAGTGCATGATAGCCACGTGATCAGTGCATGATCAGCCACGTGATCAGTGCATGATCAGTCACGTGATCAGTGCATGATCAGTCACGTGATCAGTGCATGATCATCCACGTGATCAGTGCATGTCAGTCATGTAGTCAGTGCATGATAGTGCACGTGATCAGTGCATGATCAGTCCCGTGATCAGTGTATGATCAGCCACGTGATCAGTGCATGATAGCCACGTGATCAGTGCATGATCAGTCACGTGATCAGTGCATGATCAGTCACGTGATCAGTGTATGATCAGCCACGTGAACAGTGCATGCTCAGTCACGTGATCAGGGCCTGCTGAGCTGCGTGATTACTGTCTGCTCATCTGCTTGACAATTGCCAGCTGAGCTGCACGATTCCTGCCTGTCATCTGCTTGACAATTGCCAGCTGTGCTGCGTAATTCCTGCCTGCTCATCTGCTTGATTATTGCCAGCTGAGCAGCATGATTTCTCAGAGCTGAGTTCCATGATTATAGCCTGCTGACTGATTCCTGCCTACTCAGCTCTTTGTTCATTGCCTCCAGAGGCACATGATCAGTGTATGACACCAAACATGATCAGCACATGATCAGTCACATGATCAGTGCATGATAAGCCACGTGATCAGTGCATGATCAGTCATGTGATCAGTGCATGATCAGTCATGTGATCAGTGCATGGTAGCTGCGTGATCAGTGCATGATCAGCCACGTGATCAGTGCATGATCAGTCACGTGATCAGTGCATGATCAGTCACGTGATCAGTGCATGATCAGCCACGTGATCAGTGCATGATAGCCACGTGATCAGTGCATGATAGCCACGTGATCAGTGCATGATCATTCACGTGATCAGTGCATGATCAGTCACGTGATCAGTGTGATCAGCCACGTGATCAGTGCATGATCAGCCACGTGATCAGTGCATGATCAGTACGTGATCAGTGCATGATCAGTCACGTGACCAGTACATGGTAGCTACGTGATCATTGCATGATCAGCCACGTGATCAGTGCATGATAGCCACGTGATCAGTGCATGATCAGTCACGTGATCGTGTGTGATCAGCCACGTGATCAGTGCATGATATCCACGTGATCAGTGCATGATAGCCACGTGATCAGTGCATGATAGCCACGTGATCAGTGCATGATCAGTCACGTGATCGTGTGTGATCAGCCACGTGATCAGTGCATGATAGCCACGTGATCAGTGCATGATCAGCCACGTGATCAGTGCATGATCAGCCACGTGATCAGTGCATGATCAGTCACGTGATCGTGCATGATCAGCCACGTGATCAGTGCATGATCAGCCACGTGATCAGTGCATGATCAGCCACGTGATCAGTGCATGATCAGCCACGTGATCAGTGCATGATCAGTCACGTGATCATGTGTGATCAGCCACGTGATCAGTGCATGATAGCCACGTGATGTGTGCATGATCAGTTACGTGAGCAGAGTATGATCAGCCACGTGATCAGTGCATGAGTGCCACGTGATCAGTGCATGATATGTCACGTGACAGGTGTGTGATCAGCCACGTGAACAGTGCATGTTCAGCCACGTGATCAGTGCATGATAGCCACGTGATCAGTGCATGATCAGTTACGTGAGCAGTGTATGATCAGCCACGTGATCAGTGCATGGTCAGACACGTGAACAGTGTATGATCAGCCACGTGATCAGTGCATGATATCCACGTGATCAGTGCATGATCATCACGTGATCAGTGTATGATCAGCCACGTGAACAGTGCATGCTCAGTCACGTGATCAGGGCCTGCTGAGCTGCGTGATTACTGTCTGCTCATCTGCTTGACAATTGCCAGCTGAGCTGCACGATTCCTGCCTGTCATCTGCTTGACAATTGCCAGCTGTGCTGCGTAATTCCTGCCTGCTCAGCTGCTTGATTATTGCCAGCTGAGCAGCATGATTCCTCACACTGAGTTCCATGATTATTGCCTGCTGACTGTTTGATTCGTGCCTACTCAGCTCTTTGTTTATTGCCTCCAGAGGCACATGATCAGTGTATGATAGCAAACATGATCAGCGCATGATCAGTCACATGATCAGCGCCATTAAGTCACGTGATCACTACATGATAGTCATGTGATCAGTCCATGCTCAGTCACGGTATCAGTGCATGATCAGCCACGTGATCAGTGCATGATCAGCCACGTGATCAGTGCATGATAGCCATGTGATCAGTGCATGATCAGTCACGTGATCAGTGCATGATCAGGCAGTGATCAGTGCATGATCAGCCACGTGATCAGTGCATGATCAGTCACCTGATGGGTGTATGATCAGTCACGTGACCAGTACATGGTAGCTACATGATCATTGCATGATCAGCCACGTGATCAGTGCATGATAGCCACGTGATCAGTGCATGATCAGTCACGTGATCAGTGCATGATCAGTCATGTGATCAGTGCATGATCAGGCACGTGATCAGTGCATGATCAGCCACGTGATCAGTGCATGATAGCCACGTGATCAGTGCATGATCAGTCACGTGATCAGTGCATGATCAGCCACGTGATCAGTGCATGATCAGCCACGTGATCAGTGCATGATCAGCCACGTGATCAGTGCATGATCAGTCACGTGATCAGTGCATGATCAGTCACGTGATCAGTGCATGATAGCTACGTGATCAGTGCATGATCAGCCACGTGATCAGTGCATGATAGCCACGTGATCAGTGCATGATCAGTCACGTGATCAGTGCATGATCAGTCACGTGACCAGTGCATGGTAGCTGCGTGATCATGCATGATCAGCCACGTGATCAGTGCATGATAGCCACGTGATCAGTGCATGATCAGTCACGTGATCAGTGCATGATCAGTCACGTGATCAGTGCATGATCAGTCACGTGATCAGTGTGTGATCAGCCACGTGATCAGTGCATGATAGCCACGTGATCAGTGCATGATAGCCACGTGATCAGTGCATGATCAGTCACGTGATCAGTGCATGATCAGTCACGTGATCGTGTGTGATCAGCCACGTGATCAGTGCATGATGAGCCACGTGATCAGTGCATGATCAGTTACGTGATCAGTGCATGATCAGTCACGTGATCAGTGCATGATCAGCCACGTGATCAGTGCATGATAGCCACGTGATCAGTGCATGATAGCCACGTGATCAGTGCATGATCAGTCACGTGATCAGTGCATGATCAGCCACGTGATCAGTGCATGATCAGCCACGTGATCAGTGCATGATCAGCCACGTGATCAGTGCATGATCAGCCACGTGATCAGTGCATGATCAGTCACGTGATCAGTGCATGATAGCCACGTGATCAGTGCATGATCAGTTGATCAGTGCATGATCAGCCACGTGATCAGTGCATGATGCCACGTGATCAGTGCATGATGTCACGTCAGTGCATGATCAGCCACGTGATCAGTGCATGATCAGCCACGTGATCAGTGCATGATAGCCACGTGATCAGTGCATGATCAGTCACGTGATAGTGCATGATCAGCCACGTGATCAGTGCATGATAGCCACGTGATCAGTGCATGATAGCCACGTGATCAGTGCATGATCAGTCACGTGATCAGTGCATGATCAGCCACGTGATCAGTGCATGATCAGTCACGTGATCAGTGCATGATCATTACGTGATCAGTGCATGATCAGTCACGTGATCAGTGCATGGTTGCTACGTGATCAGTGCATGATCAGCCACGTGATCAGTGCATGATAGCCACGTGATCAGTGCATGATCAGTCACGTGATCAGTGCATGATCAGTCACGTGATCAGTGCATGATCAGTTACGTGATCAGTGCATGATCAGTCACGTGACCAGTATATGGTAGCTACGTGATCATTGCATGATCAGCCACGTGATCAGTGCATGATAGCCACGTGATCAGTGCATGATCAGTCACGTGATCAGTGCATGATCAGCCACGTGATCAGTGCATGATGCCACGTGATCAGTGCATGATCAGTCACGTGACAGTGCATGATCAGCCACGTGATCAGTGCATGATCAGCCACGTGATCAGTGCATGATAGCCACGTGATCAGTGCATGATCAGTCACGTGATCAGTGCATGATCAGCCACGTGATCAGTGCATGATCAGACACGTGATCAGTGCATGATCAGCCACGTGATCAGTGCATGATAGCCACGTGATCAGTGCATGATCAGTCACGTGATCAGTGCATGATCAGTCACGTGATCAGTGCATGATCAGCCACGTGATCAGTGCATGATCAGTCACGTGATCAGTGCATGATCAGTCACGTGATCAGTGCATGATCAGCCACGTGATCAGTGCATGATAGCCACGTGATCAGTGCATGATCAGTCACGTGATCAGTGCATGATCAGTCACGTGATCAGTGCATGATCAGCCACGTGATCAGTGCATGATAGCCACGTGATCAGTGCATGATCAGTCACGTGATCAGTGCATGATAGCTGCGTGATCAGTGCATGATCAGCCACGTGATCAGTGCATGATAGCCACGTGATCAGTGCATGATCAGTCACGTGATCAGTGCATGATCAGCCACGTGATCAGTGCATGATCAGTCACGTGATCAGTGCATGATATAGACGTGATCAGTGCATGATCAGTCACGTGATCAGTGCATGATAGCCACGTGATCAGTGCATGATCAGCCACGTGATCAGTGCATGATAGCCACGTGATCAGTGCATGATCAGTCACGTGATCAGTGCATGATCAGCCACGTGATCAGTGCATGATAGCCACGTGATCAGTGCATGATCAGTCACGTGATCAGTGCATGATCAGTCACGTGATCAGTGCATGTAGCTACGTGATCAGTGCATGATCAGCCACGTGATCAGTGCATGATAGCCACGTGATCAGTGCATGATCAGTCACGTGATCAGTGCATGATCAGTCACGTGATCAGTGCATGATAGCTACGTGATCAGTGCATGATCAGCCACGTGATCAGTGCATGATAGCCACGTGATCAGTGCATGATCAGTCACGTGATCAGTGCATGATCAGTCACGTGATCAGTGCATGATAGCTGCGTGATCATGCATGATCAGCCACGTGATCAGTGCATGATAGCCACGTGATCAGTGCATGATCAGTCACGTGATCAGTGCATGATCAGTCACGTGATCAGTGCATGATCAGTCACGTGATCAGTGCATGATCAGTCACGTGATCAGTGCATGATAGCTACGTGATCAGTGCATGATCAGCCACGTGATCAGTGCATGATAGCCACGTGATCAGTGCATGATCAGTCACGTGATCAGTGCATGATCAGTCACGTGATCAGTGCATGATCAGCACGTGATCAGTGCATGATCAGCCACGTGATCAGTGCATGATAGCCACGTGATCAGTGCATGATCAGTCACGTGATCAGTGCATGATCAGTCACGTGATCAGTGCATGATCAGCCACGTGATCAGTGCATGATCAGCCACGTGATCAGTGCATGATCAGCCACGTGATCAGTGCATGATCAGCCACGTGATCAGTGCATGATCAGCCACGTGATCAGTGCATGATCAGTCACGTGATCAGTGCATGATCAGTCACGTGATCAGTGCATGATCAGTCACGTGATCAGTGCATGATCAGCCACGTGATCAGTGCATGATAGCCACGTGATCAGTGCATGATCAGTCACGTGATCAGTGCATGATCAGTCACGTGATCAGTGCATGATCAGCCACGTGATCAGTGCATGATCAGCCACGTGATCAGTGCATGATCAGTCACGTGATCAGTGCATGATCAGCCACGTGATCAGTGCATGATCAGTCACGTGATCAGTGCATGATCAGTCACGTGATCAGTGCATGATCAGTCACGTGATCAGTGCATGATCAGCCACGTGATCAGTGCATGATCAGCCACGTGATCAGTGCATGATCAGCCACGTGATCAGTGCATGATCAGCCACGTGATCAGTGCATGATCAGCCACGTGATCAGTGCATGATCAGCCACGTGATCAGTGCATGATAGCCACGTGATCAGTGCATGATCAGTCACGTGATCAGTGCATGATCAGCCACGTGATCAGTGCATGATCAGCCACGTGATCAGTGCATGATCAGCCACGTGATCAGTGCATGATCAGCCACGTGATCAGTGCATGATCAGCCACGTGATCAGTGCATGATCAGTCACGTGATCAGTGCATGATCAGTCACGTGATAGTGTATGATCAGCCACGTGAACAGTGCATGCTCAGTCACGTGATCAGGGCCTGCTGAGCTGCGTGATTACTGTCTGCTCATCTGCTTGACAATTGCCAGCTGAGCTGCACGATTCCTGCCTGTCATCTGCTTGACAATTGCCAGCTGTGCTGCGTAATTCCTGCCTGCTCAGCTGCTTGATTATTGCCAGCTGAGCAGCATGATTTCTCACAGCTGAGTTCCATGATTATAGCCTGCTGACTGATTCGTGCCTACTCAGCTCTTTGTTCATTGCCTCCAGAGGCACATGATCAGTGTATGATACAAACATGATCAGCGCATGATCAGTCACATGATCAGTGCATGATAAGCCACGTGATCAGTGCATGATCAGTCATGTGATCAGTGCATGATCAGTCATGTGATCAGTGCATGATAGCTGCGTGATCAGTGCATGATCAGCCACGTGATCAGTGCATGATAGCCACGTGATCAGTGCATGATCAGTCACGTGATCAGTGCATGATCAGTCACGTGATCAGTGCATGATCAGTCACGTGATCAGTGCATGATCAGTACGTGATCAGTGCATGATCAGTCACGTGACCAGTGCATGGTAGCTACGTGATCATTGCATGATCAGCCACGTGATCAGTGCATGATAGCCACGTGATCAGTGCATGATAGCCACGTGATCAGTGCATGATCAGTCACGTGATCGTGTGTGATCAGCCACGTGATCAGTGCATGATATCCACGTGATCAGTGCATGATAGCCACGTGATCAGTGCATGATCAGTCACGTGATCAGTGCATGATCAGTCACGTGATCAGTGCATGATAGCCACGTGATCAGTGCATGATCAGCCACGTGATCAGTGCATGATCAGCCACGTGATCAGTGCATGATCAGCCACGTGATCAGTGCATGATAGCCACGTGATCAGTGCATGATCAGTCACGTGATCAGTGTGATCAGCCACGTGATCAGTGCATGATCAGTCACGTGATCAGTACATGATCAGTCAATTGAACAGTGCATGATCATTTACGTGATCAGTGCATGATCAGTCACGTGACCAGTATATGGTAGCTACGTGATCATTCCATGACAGCCACGTGAGCAGTGCATGATAGCCACGTGATGTGTGCATGATCAGTTACGTGAGCAGAGTATGATCAGCCACGTGATCAGTGCATGAGTGCCACGTGATCAGTGCATGATATGTCACGTGACAGGTGTGTGATCAGCCACGTGAACAGTGCATGTTCAGCCACGTGATCAGTGCATGATAGCCACGTGATCAGTGCATGATCAGTTACGTGAGCAGTGTATGATCAGCCACGTGATCAGTGCATGGTCAGACACGTGAACAGTGTATGATCAGCCACGTGATCAGTGCATGATATCCAAGTGATCAGTGCATGATCATCACGTGATCAGTGTATGATCAGCAACGTGAACAGTGCATGCTCAGTCACGTGATCAGGGCCTGCTGAGCTGCGTGATTACTGTCTGCTCATCTGCTTGACAATTGCCAGCTGAGCTGCACGATTCCTGCCTGTCATCTGCTTGACAATTGCCAGCTGTGCTGCGTAATTCCTGCCTGCTCAGCTGCTTGATTATTGCCAGCTGAGCAGCATGATTCCTCACACCTGAATTCCATGATTATTGCCTGCTGACTGTTTGATTCGTGCCTACTCAGCTCTTTGTTTATTGCCTCCAGAGGCAAATGATCAGTGTATGATAGCAAACATGATCAGCGCATGATCAGTCACATGATCAGCGCCATTAAGTCACGTGATCAGTACATGATAGTCATGTGATCAGTCCATGCTCAGTCACGGTATCAGTGCATGATCAGCCACGTGATCAGTGCATGATCAGACAGGTGATCAGTTCATGATAGCCATGTGATCAGTGCATGATCAGTCACGTGATCAGTGCATGATCAGTCAGGTGATCAGTGCATGATCAGCCACGTGATCAGTGCATGATCAGTCACCTGATGGGTGTATGATCAGTCACGTGACCAGTACATGGTAGCTACATGATCATTGCATGATCAGCCACGTGAGTAGTGCATGATAGCCACGTGATCAGTGCATGATCAGTCACGTGATCAGTGCATGATCAGTCATGTGATCAGTGCATGATCAGGCACGTGATCAGTGCATGATCAGCCACGTGATCAGTGCATGATAGCCACGTGATCAGTGCATGATCAGTCACGTGATCAGTGCATGATCAGTCACGTGATCAGTGCATGATCAGCCACGTGATCAGTGCATGATCAGCCACGTGATCAGTGCATGATCAACGTGATCAGTGCATGATCAGTCACGTGATCAGTGCATGATCAGTCACGTGATCAGTATGATAGCTACGTGATCAGTGCATGATCAGCCACGTGATAGTGCATGATAGCCACGTGATCAGTGCATGATCAGTCACGTGATCAGTGCATGATCAGTCACGTGACCAGTGCATGGTAGCTGCGTGATCATGCATGATCAGCCACGTGATCAGTGCATGATAGCCACGTGATCAGTGCATGATCAGCCACGTGATCAGTGCATGATCAGTCACGTGATCAGTGCATGATCAGCCACGTGATCAGTGCATGATCAGCCACGTGATCAGTGCATGATCAGCCACGTGATCAGTGCATGATAGCCACGTGATCAGTGCATGATCAGTCACGTGATCAGTGCATGATCAGTCACGTGATCAGTGTGTGATCAGCCACGTGAACAGTGCATGCTCAGTCACGTGATCAGGGCCTGCTGAGCTGCGTGATTACTGTCTGCTCATCTGCTTGACAATTGCCAGCTGAGCTGCACGATTCCTGCCTGTCATCTGCTTGACAATTGCCAGCTGTGCTGCGTAATTCCTGCCTGCTCATCTGCTTGATTATTGCCAGCTGAGCAGCATGATTTCTCACAGCTGAGTTCCATGATTATAGCCTGCTGACTGATTCGTGCCTACTCAGCTCTTTGTTCATTGCCTCCAGAGGCACATGATCAGTGTATGACACCAAACATGATCAGCACATGATCAGTCACATGATCAGTGCATGATAAGCCACGTGATCAGTGCATGATCAATTATGTGATCAGTGCATGATCAGTCACGTGATCAGTGCATGGTAGCTGCGTGATCAGTGCATGATCAGCCACGTGATCAGTGCATGATAGCCACGTGATCAGTGCATGATCAGTCCGTGATCAGTGCATGATCAGTCACGTGATCAGTGCATGATCAGTTACGTGATCAGTGCATGATCAGTCACGTGACCAGTGCATGGTAGCTACGTGATCATTGCATGATCAGCCACGTGATCAGTGCATGATAGCCACGTGATCAGTGCATGATCAGCCACGTGATCAGTGCATGATCAGTCACGTGATCAGTGTGTCATCAGCCACGTGATCAGTGCATGATATCCACGTGATCAGTGCATGATAGCCACGTGATCAGTGCATGATCAGTCACGTGATCAGTGCATGATCAGTCACGTGATCGTGTGTGATCAGCCACGTGATCAGTGCATGATCAGCCACGTGATCAGTGCATGATCAGTTACGTGATCAGTGCATGATAGTCACGTGACAGGTGTGTGATCAGCCACGTGATCAGTGCATGATCAGCCACGTGATCAGTGCATGATAGCCACGTGATCAGTGCATGATCAGTTACGTGATCAGTGTATGATCAGCCACGTGATCAGTGCATGGTCAGACACGTGATCAGTGCATGATCAGCCACGTGATCAGTGCATGATATCCACGTGATCAGTGCATGATCATCACGTGATCAGTGCATGATCAGCCACGTGAACAGTGCATGCTCAGTCACGTGATCAGGGCCTGCTGAGCTGCGTGATTACTGTCTGCTCATCTGCTTGAAAATTGCCAGCTGAGCTGCATGATTCCTGCCTGTCATCTGCTTGACAATTGCCAGCTGTGCTGCGTAATTCCTGCCTGCTCAGCTGCTTGATTATTGCCAGCTGAGCAGCATGATTCCTCACACCTGAGTTCCATGATTATTGCCTGCTGACTGTTTGATTCGTGCCTACTCAGCTCTTTGTTTATTGCCTCCAGAGGCACATGATCAGTGTATGATACCAAACATGATCAGCGCATGATCAGTCACATGATCAGCGCCATTAAGTCACGTGATCACTACATGATAGTCATGTGATCAGTCCATGCTCAGTCACGGTATCAGTGCATGATCAGCCACGTGATCAGTGCATGATCAGCCACGTGATCAGTGCATGATAGCCACGTGATCAGTGCATGATCAGTCACGTGATCAGTGCATGATCAGGCAGATGATCAGTGCATGATCATCCACGTGATCAGTGCATGATCAGTCACCTGATGGGTGTATGATCAGTCACGTGACCAGTACATGGTAGCTACATGATCATTGCATGATCAGCCACGTGATCAGTGCATGATAGCCACGTGATCAGTGCATGATCAGTCACGTGATCAGTGCATGATCAGTCATGTGATCAGTGCATGATCAGGCACGTGATCAGTGCATGATCAGCCACGTGATCAGTGCATGATAGCCACGTGATCAGTGCATGATCAGTCACGTGATCAGTGCATGATCAGCCACGTGATCAGTGCATGATCAGCCACGTGATCAGTGCATGATCAGCCACGTGATCAGTGCATGATCAGTCACGTGATCAGTGCATGATCAGTCACGTGATCAGTGCATGATAGCTACGTGATCAGTGCATGATCAGCCACGTGATCAGTGCATGATAGCCACGTGATCAGTGCATGATCAGTCACGTGATCAGTGCATGATCAGTCACGTGATCAGTGCATGATAGCTGCGTGATCAGTGCATGATCAGCCACGTGATCAGTGCATGATAGCCACGTGATCAGTGCATGATCAGCCACGTGATCAGTGCATGATCAGTCACGTGATCAGTGCATGATCAGTCATGTGATAGTGTGTGATCAGCCACGTGATCAGTGCATGATATCCACGTGATCAGTGCATGATAGCCACGTGATCAGTGCATGATCAGTCACGTGATCAGTGCATGATCAGTCACGTGATACGTGTGTGATCAGCCACGTGATCAGTGCATGATGAGCCACGTGATCAGTGCATGATCAATTACGTGATCAGTGCATGATCAGTCACGTGATCAGTGCATGATCAGCCACGTGATCAGTGCATGATCAGCCACGTGATCAGTGCATGATAGCCACGTGATCAGTGCATGATCAGTCACGTGATCAGTGTGTGATCAGCCACGTGATCAGTGCATGATCATCCACGTGATCAGTGCATGATCAGCCACGTGATCAGTGCATGATAGCCACGTGATCAGTGCATGATCAGTCACGTGATCAGTGCATGATAGCCACGTGATCAGTGCATGATCAGTTACGTGATCAGTGTATGATCAGCCACGTGATCAGTGCATGAGTGCCACGTGATCAGTGCATGATAGTCACGTGACAGTGTGTGATCAGCCACGTGATCAGTGCATGATCAGCCACGTGATCAGTGCATGATAGCCACGTGATCAGTGCATGATCAGTCACGTGATAGTGCATGATCAGCCACGTGATCAGTGCATGATAGCCACGTGATCAGTGCATGATAGCCACGTGATCAGTGCATGATCAGTCACGTGATCAGTGTGTGATCAGCCACGTGATCAGTGCATGATCAGTCACGTGATCAGTGCATGATCATTACGTGATCAGTGCATGATCAGTCACGTGACCAGTGCATGGTTGCTACGTGATCATTGCATGATCAGCCACGTGATCAGTGCATGATAGCCACGTGATCAGTGCATGATCAGTCACGTGATCAGTGCATGATCAGTCACGTGATCAGTGCATGATCAGTTACGTGATCAGTGCATGATCAGTCACGTGATCAGTATATGGTAGCTACGTGATCATTGCATGATCAGCCACGTGATCAGTGCATGATAGCCACGTGATCAGTGCATGATCAGTCACGTGATCAGTGTATGATCAGCCACGTGATCAGTGCATGATGCCACGTGATCAGTGCATGATCAGTCACGTGACAGTGCATGATCAGCCACGTGATCAGTGCATGATCAGCCACGTGATCAGTGCATGATAGCCACGTGATCAGTGCATGATCAGTCACGTGATCAGTGCATGATCAGCCACGTGATCAGTGCATGATCAGACACGTGATCAGTGCATGATCAGCCACGTGATCAGTGCATGATAGCCACGTGATCAGTGCATGATCAGTCACGTGATCAGTGCATGATCAGTCACGTGATCAGTGCATGATCAGCCACGTGATCAGTGCATGATCAGTCACGTGATCAGTGCATGATCAGCCACGTGATCAGTGCATGATCAGCCACGTGATCAGTGCATGATTGCCACGTGATCAGTGCATGATCAGTCACGTGATCAGTGCATGATCAGTCACGTGATCAGTGCATGATCAGCCACGTGATCAGTGCATGATAGCCACGTGATCAGTGCATGATCAGTCACGTGATCAGTGCATGATAGCTGCGTGATCAGTGCATGATCAGCCACGTGATCAGTGCATGATAGCCACGTGATCAGTGCATGATCAGTCACGTGATCAGTGCATGATCAGCCACGTGATCAGTGCATGATCAGTCACGTGATCAGTGCATGATATAGACGTGATCAGTGCATGATCAGTCACGTGATCAGTGCATGATAGCCACGTGATCAGTGCATGATCAGCCACGTGATCAGTGCATGATAGCCACGTGATCAGTGCATGATCAGTCACGTGATCAGTGCATGATCAGCCACGTGATCAGTGCATGATAGCCACGTGATCAGTGCATGATCAGTCACGTGATCAGTGCATGATCAGTCACGTGATCAGTGCATGTAGCTACGTGATCAGTGCATGATCAGCCACGTGATCAGTGCATGATAGCCACGTGATCAGTGCATGATCAGTCACGTGATCAGTGCATGATCAGCACGTGATCAGTGCATGATCAGCCACGTGATCAGTGCATGATGCCACGTGATCAGTGCATGATCAGTCACGTGATCAGTGCATGATCAGTCACGTGATCAGTGCATGATCAGTTACGTGATCAGTGCATGATCAGTCACGTGATCAGTGCATGATCAGTCACGTGATCAGTGCATGATCAGCCACGTGATCAGTGCATGATCAGTCACGTGATCAGTGCATGATCAGTCACGTGATCAGTGCATGATAGCTACGTGATCAGTGCATGATCAGCCACGTGATCAGTGCATGATAGCCACGTGATCAGTGCATGATCAGTCACGTGATCAGTGCATGATCAGTCACGTGATCAGTGCATGATCAGCCACGTGATCAGTGCATGATCAGCCACGTGATCAGTGCATGATAGCCACGTGATCAGTGCATGATCAGTCACGTGATCAGTGCATGATCAGTCACGTGATCAGTGCATGATCAGCCACGTGATCAGTGCATGATCAGTCACGTGATCAGTGCATGATCAGTCACGTGATCAGTGCATGATAGCTACGTGATCAGTGCATGATCAGCCACGTGATCAGTGCATGATAGCCACGTGATCAGTGCATGATCAGTCACGTGATCAGTGCATGATCAGTCACGTGATCAGTGCATGATCAGCCACGTGATCAGTGCATGATCAGCCACGTGATCAGTGCATGATCAGTCACGTGATCAGTGCATGATCAGCCACGTGATCAGTGCATGATCAGCCACGTGATCAGTGCATGATCAGTCACGTGATCAGTGCATGATCAGTCACGTGATCAGTGCATGATAGCTACGTGATCAGTGCATGATCAGCCACGTGATCAGTGCATGATAGCCACGTGATCAGTGCATGATCAGTCACGTGATCAGTGCATGATCAGTCACGTGACCAGTGCATGATAGCTGCGTGATCATCGCATGATCAGCCACGTGATCAGTGCATGATAGCCACGTGATCAGTGCATGATCAGTCACGTGATCAGTGCATGATCAGTCACGTGATCAGTGCATGATCAGCCACGTGATCAGTGCATGATCAGCCACGTGATCAGTGCATGATCAGCCACGTGATCAGTGCATGATCAGTCACGTGATCAGTACATGATCAGTCACGTGAACAGTGCATGATCATTTACTTGATCTGTGCATGATCAGACACGTGACCAGTAAATGGTAGCAACGTGATCATTCCATGACGAGCCACGTGAGCAGTGCATGATAGCCAAGTGATGTGTGCATGATCAGTTACGTGAGCAGAGTATGATCAGCCACGTGATCAGTGCATGAGTGCCACGTGATCAGTGCATGATATGTCACGTGACAGGTGTGTGATCAGCCACGTGAACAGTGCATGTTCAGCCACGTGATCAGTGCATGATAGCCACGTGATCAGTGCATGATCAGTTACGTGAGCAGTGTATGATCAGCCACGTGATCAGTGCATGGTCAGACACGTGAACAGTGTATGATCAGCCACGTGATCAGTGCATGATATCCAAGTGATCAGTGCATGATCAATCACGTGATCAGTGTATGATCAGCCACGTGAACAGTGCATGCTCAGTCACGTGATCAGGGCCTGCTGAGCTGCGTGATTACTGTCTGCTCATCTGCTTGACAATTGCCAGCTGAGCTGCACGATTCCTGCCTGTCATCTGCTTGACAATTGCCAGCTGTGCTGCGTAATTCCTGCCTGCTCAGCTGCTTGATTATTGCCAGCTGAGCAGCATGATTCCTCACAGCTGAGTTCCATGATTATTGCCTGCTGACTGTTTGATTCGTGCCTACTCAGCTCTTTGTTTATTGCCTCCAGAGGCACATGATCAGTGTATGATAGCAAACATGATCAGCGCATGATCAGTCACATGATCAGCGCCATTAAGTCACGTGATCACTACATGATAGTCATGTGATCAGTCCATGCTCAGTCACGGTATCAGTGCATGATCAGCCACGTGATCAGTGCATGATCAGCCACGTGATCAGTGCATGATCAGCCACGTGATCAGTGCATGATCAGTCACGTGATCAGTGCATGATCAGGCAGTGATCAGTGCATGATCAGTCACGTGATCAGTGCATGATAGCCACGTGATCAGTGCATGATCAGTCACCTGATGGGTGTATGATCAGTCACGTGACCTGTACATGGTAGCTACATGATCATTGCATGATCAGCCACGTGAGTAGTGCATGATAGCCACGTGATCAGTGCATGATCAGTCACGTGATCAGTGCATGATCAGTCATGTGATCAGTGCATGATCAGGCACGTGATCAGTGCATGATCAGCCACGTGATCAGTGCATGATAGCCACGTGATCAGTGCATGATCAGTCACGTGATCAGTGCATGATCAGTCACGTGATCAGTGCATGATCAGCCACGTGATCAGTGCATGATCAGCCACGTGATCAGTGCATGATCAGTTACGTGATCAGTGCATGATCAGCCACGTGATCAGTGCATGATCAGCCACGTGATCAGTGCATGATCAGCCACGTGATCAGTGCATGATCAATTACGTGATCAGTGCATGATCAGTCACGTGATCAGTACATGGTAGCTACGTGATCAGTGCATGATCAGCCACGTGATCAGTGCATGATAGCCACGTGATCAGTGCATGATCAGTCACGTGATCAGTGCATGATCAGTCACGTGATCAGTGCATGATCAGCCACGTGATCAGTGCATGATCAGGCACGTGATCAGTGCATGATCAGCCACGTGATCAGTGCATGATAGCCACGTGATCAGTGCATGATCAGTCACGTGATCAGTGCATGATCAGTCACGTGATCAGTGCATGATCAGTCACGTGATCAGTGCATGGTAGCTACGTGATCATTGCATGATCAGCCACGTGATCAGTGCATGATAGCCACGTGATCAGTGCATGATCAGCCACGTGATCAGTGCATGATCAGTCACGTGATCAGTGCATGATCAGTCACGTGATCAGTGCATGATCAGCCACGTGATCAGTGCATGTCAGTCATGTGTCAGTGCATGATAGCCCGTGATCAGTGCATGATCAGTCCCGTGATCAGTGTATGATCAGCCACGTGATCAGTGCATGATAGCCACGTGATCAGTGCATGATCAGTCACGTGATCAGTGCATGATCAGTCACGTGATCAGTGTGTGATCAGCCACGTGAACAGTGCATGCTCAGTCACGTGATCAGGGCCTGCTGAGCTGCGTGATTACTGTCTGCTCATCTGCTTGACAATTGCCAGCTGAGCTGCACGATTCCTGCCTGTCATCTGCTTGACAATTGCCACCTGTGCTGCGTAATTCCTGCCTGCTCATCTGCTTGATTTTTGCCAGCTGAGCAGCATGATTTCTCACAGCTGAGTTCCATGATTATAGCCTGCTGACTGATTCGTGCCTACTCAGCTCTTTGTTCATTGCCTCCAGAGGCACATGATCAGTGTATGATACCAAACATGATCAGCACATGATCAGTCACATGATCAGTGCATGATAAGCCACGTGATCAGTGCATGATCAGTCATGTGATCAGTGCATGATCAGTCACGTGATCAGTGCATGGTAGCTGCGTGATCAGTGCATGATCAGCCACGTGATCAGTGCATGATAGCCACGTGATCAGTGCATGATCAGTCACGTGATCAGTGCATGATCAGTCACGTGATCAGTGCATGATCAGTCACGTGATCAGTGCATGATCAGTCACTGATCAGTGCATGATCAGTCACGTGATAGTGCATGATAGCCACGTGATCAGTGCATGATCAGCCACGTGATCAGTGCATGATAGCCACGTGATCAGTGCATGTCAGCCACGTGATCAGTGCATGATCAGTCACGTGATACGTGTGTGATCAGCCACGTGATCAGTGCATGATAGCCACGTGATCAGTGCATGATAGCCACGTGATCAGTGCATGATCAGTCACGTGATCAGTGCATGATCAGTCACGTGATCAGTGCATGATCAGTCACGTGATCAGTGCATGATCAGCCACGTGATCAGTGCATGATAGCCACGTGATCAGTGCATGATCAGTCACGTGATCAGTGCATGATCAGTCACGTGATCAGTGCATGATCAGCCACGTGATCAGTGCATGATCAGCCACGTGATCAGTGCATGATCAATTACGTGATCAGTGCATGATCAGCCACGTGATCAGTACATGGTAGCTACGTGATCATTGCATGATCAGCCACGTGATCAGTGCATGATGCCACGTGATCAGTGCATGATCAGTCACGTGATCAGTGCATGATCAGCCACGTGATCAGTGCATGATCAGCCACGTGATCAGTGCATGATAGCCACGTGATCAGTGCATGATCAGTTACGTGATCAGTGCATGATCAGCCACGTGATCAGTGCATGATCAGTCACGTGATCAGTGCATGATCAGCCACGTGATCAGTGCATGATCAGTCACGTGATCAGTGCATGATCAGCCACGTGATCAGTGCATGATAGCCACGTGATCAGTGCATGATCAGTCACGTGATCAGTGCATGATCAGTCACGTGATCAGTGCATGATCAGCCACGTGATCAGTGCATGATCAGTCACGTGATCAGTGCATGGTCGCTACGTGATCAGTGCATGATCAGCCACGTGATCAGTGCATGATCAGTCACGTGATCAGTGCATGATCAGCCACGTGATCAGTGCATGACGAGGCACGTGATCAGTATGATCAGCCACGTGATCAGTGCATGATAGCCACGTGATCAGTGCATGATCAGCCACGTGATCAGTGCATGATCAGTTACGTGATCAGTGCATGATCAGCCACGTGATCAGTGCATGATCAGACACGTGATCAGTGTATGATCAGCCACGTGATCAGTGCATGATATCCACGTGATCAGTGCATGATCAGTCACGTGATCAGTGTATGATCAGCCACGTGAACAGTGCATGCTCAGTCACGTGATCAGGGCCTGCTGAGCTGCGTGATTACTGTCTGCTCATCTGCTTGACAATTGCCAGCTGAGCTGCATGATTCCTGCCTGTCATCTGCTTGACAATTGCCAGCTGTGCTGCGTAATTCCTGCCTGCTCAGCTGCTTGATTATTGCCAGCTGAGCAGCATGATTCCTCACAACTGTGTTCCATGATTATTGCCTGCTGACTGTTTGATTCGTGCCTACTCAGCTCTTTGTTTATTGCCTCCAGAGGCACATGATCAGTGTATGAGAGCAAACATGATCAGCGCATGATCAGTCACATGATCAGCGCCATTAAGTCACGTGATCACTACATGATAGTCATGTGATCAGTCCATGCTCAGTCACGTATCAGTGCATGATCAGCCACGTGATCAGTGCATGATCTGTCACATGATCAGTGTATGATCATCCACGTGATCAGTGCATGGGCAGTCATGTGATCAGTGAATGATATAGACGTTATCAGTGCATGATCAGTCACGTGATCAGTGCATGATAGCCACGTGATCAGTGCATGATCAGTCACCTGATCGGTGCATGATCATTCACGTGACCTGTACATGTAGCTACATGATCATTGCATGATCAGCCACGTGTGTAGTGCATGATAGCCACGTGATCAGTGCATGATCAGCCACGTGATCAGTGCATGATCAGCCACGTGATCAGTGCATGATCAGCCACGTGATCAGTGCATGATCAGTCACGTGATCAGTGCATGATCAGCCACGTGATCAGTGCATGATCAGGCACGTGATCAGTGTATGTCAGCCACGTGATCAGTGCATGATAGCCACGTGATCAGTGCATGATCAGTTACGTGATCAGTGCATGATCAGCCACGTGATCAGTGCATGATCAGACACGTGATCAGTGCATGATCAGCCACGTGATCAGTGCATGATATCCACGTGATCAGTGCATGATCATCACGTGATCAGTGTATGATCAGCCACGTGAACAGTGCATGCTCAGTCACGTGATCAGGGCCTGCTGAGCTGCGTGATTACTGTCTGCTCATCTGCTTGACAATTGCCAGCTGAGCTGCATGATTCCTGCCTGTCATCTGCTTGACAATTGCCAGCTGTGCTGCGTAATTCCTGCCTGCTCAGCTGCTTGATTATTGCCAGCTGAGCAGCATGATTCCTCACACCTGAGTTCCATGATTATTGCCTGCTGACTGTTTGATTCGTGCCTACTCAGCTCTTTGTTTATTGCCTCCAGAGGCACATGATCAGTGTATGATAGCAAACATGATCAGCGCATGATCAGTCACATGATCAGTGCCATTAAGTCACGTGATCACTACATGATAGTCATGTGATCAGTCCATGCTCAGTCACGGTATCAGTGCATGATCAGCCACGTGATCAGTGCATGATCAGCCACGTGATCAGTGCATGATAGCCACGTGATCAGTGCATGATCAGTCACGTGATCAGTGCATGATCAGGCACGTGATCAGTGCATGATCAGCCACGTGATCAGTGCATGATCAGTCACCTGATGGGTGTATGATCAGTCACGTGACCAGTACATGGTAGCTACATGATCATTGCATGATCAGCCACGTGAGTAGTGCATGATAGCCACGTGATCAGTGCATGATCAGTCACGTGATCAGTGCATGATCAGTCATGTGATCAGTGCATGATCAGTCACGTGATCAGTGCATGATCAGCCACGTGATCAGTGCATGATAGCCACGTGATCAGTGCATGATCAGTCACGTGATCAGTGCATGATCAGTCACGTGATCAGTGCATGATCAGCCACGTGATCAGTGCATGATCAGCCACGTGATCAGTGCATGATCAGTTACGTGATCAGTGCATGATCAGTCACGTGATCAGTGCATGATCAGTCACGTGACCAGTGCATGGTAGCTACGTGATCAGTGCATGATCAGCCACGTGATCAGTGCATGATAGCCACGTGATCAGTGCATGATCAGTCACGTGATCAGTGCATGATCAGTCACGTGATCAGTGCATGGTAGCTGCATGATCATGCATGATCAGCCACGTGATCAGTGCATGATAGCCACGTGATCAGTGCATGATCAGCCACGTGATCAGTGCATGATCAGTCACGTGATCAGTGCATGATCAGCCACGTGATCAGTGCATGATCAGCCACGTGATCAGTGCATGATCAGCCACGTGATCAGTGCATGATAGCCACGTGATCAGTGCATGATCAGTCACGTGATCAGTGCATGATCAGTCACGTGATCAGTGTGTGATCAGCCACGTGATCAGTGCATGCTCAGTCACGTGATCAGGGCCTGCTGAGCTGCGTGATTACTGTCTGCTCGTCTGCTTGACAATTGCCAGCTGCGCTGCACGATTCCTGCCTGTCATCTGCTTGACAATTGCCACCTGTGCTGCGTAATTCCTGCCTGCTCATCTAGTTGATTATTGCCAGCTGAGCAGCATGATTTCTCAGAGCTGAGTTCCATGATTATAGCCTGCTGACTGATTCGTGCCTACTCAGCTCTATGTTCATTGCCTCCAGACGCACATGATCAGTGTATGACACCAAACATGATCAGCACATGATCAGTCACATAATCAGTGCATGATCAGTCACGTGATCAGTGCATGATCAGTCATGTGATCAGTACATGGTAGCTGCGTGATCATGCATGATCAGCCACGTGAGCAGTGCATGATAGCCACGTGATCAGTGCATGATCAGTCACGTGATCAGTGCATGATCAGTCACGTGATCAGTGCATGATCAGCCACGTGATCAGTGCATGATCAGGCACGTGATCAGTGCATGTCAGCCAAGTGATCAGTGCATGATAGCCACGTGATCAGTGCATGATCAGTTACGTGAGCAGTGTATGATCAGCCACGTGATCAGTGCATGGTCAGACACGTGAACAGTGTATGATCAGCCACGTGATCAGTGCATGATATCCACGTGATCAGTGCATGATCATCACGTGATCAGTGTATGATCAGCCACGTGAACAGTGCATGCTCAGTCACGTGATCAGGGCCTGCTGAGCTGCGTGATTACTGTCTGCTCATCTGCTTGACAATTGCCAGCTGAGCTGCATGATTCCTGCCTGTCATCTGCTTGACAATTGCCAGCTGTGCTGCGTAATTCCTGCCTGCTCAGCTGCTTGATTATTGCCAGCTGAGCAGCATGATTCCTCACACCTGAGTTCCATGATTATTGCCTGCTGACTGTTTGATTCGTGCCTACTCAGCTCTTTGTTTATTGCCTCCAGAGGCACATGATCAGTGTATGATAGCAAACATGATCAGCGCATGATCAGTCACATGATCAGTGCCATTAAGTCACGTGATCACTACATGATAGTCATGTGATCAGTCCATGCTCAGTCACGGTATCAGTGCATGATCAGCCACGTGATCAGTGCATGATCAGCCACGTGATCAGTTCATGATAGCCATGTGATCAGTGCATGATCAGTCACGTGATCAGTGCATGATCAGTCACGTGATCAGTGCATGATCAGCCACGTGATCAGTGCATGATCAGTCACCTGATGGGTGTATGATCAGTCACGTGACCAGTACATGGTAGCTACATGATCATTGCATGATCAGCCACGTGAGTAGTGCATGATAGCCACGTGATCAGTGCATGATCAGTCACGTGATCAGTGCATGATCAGTCATGTGATCAGTGCATGATCAGTCACGTGATCAGTGCATGATCAGCCACGTGATCAGTGCATGATAGCCACGTGATCAGTGCATGATCAGTCACGTGATCAGTGCATGATCAGTCACGTGATCAGTGCATGATCAGCCACGTGATCAGTGCATGATCAGCCACGTGATCAGTGCATGATCAGTTACGTGATCAGTGCATGATCAGTCACGTGATCAGTGCATGATCAGTCACGTGACAGTACATGGTATCTACGTGATCAGTGCATGATCAGCCACGTGATCAGTGCATGATAGCCACGTGATCAGTGCATGATCAGTCACGTGATCAGTGCATGATCAGTCACGTGACCAGTACATGGTAGCTGCATGATCATGGCATGATCAGCCACGTGATCAGTGCATGATAGCCACGTGATCAGTGCATGATCAGCCACGTGATCAGTGCATGATCAGTCACGTGATCAGTGCATGATCAGCCACGTGATCAGTGCATGATCAGGCACGTGATCAGTGCATGATCAGCCACGTGATCAGTGCATGATAGCCACGTGATCAGTGCATGATCAGTCACGTGATCAGTGCATGATCAGTCACGTGATCAGTGTGTGATCAGCCACGTGAACAGTGCATGCTCAGTCACGTGATCAGGGCCTGCTGATCTGCGTGATTACTGTCTGCTCGTCTGCTTGACAATTGCCAGCTGAGCTGCACGATTCCTGCCTGTCATCTGCTTGACAATTGCCACCTGTGCTGCGTAATTCCTGCCTGCTCATCTGTTGATTATTGCCAGCTGAGCAGCATGATTTCTCAGAGCTGAGTTCCATGATTATAGCCTGCTGACTGATTCCTGCCTACTCAGCTCTATGTTCATTGCCTCCAGAGGCACATGATCAGTGTATGACACCAAACATGATCAGTGCATGATCAGTCACATGATCAGTGCATGATCAGTCACGTGATCAGTGCATGATCAGTCATGTGATCAGTGCATGGTAGCTGCGTGATCATGCATGATCAGCCACGTGATCAGTGCATGATAGCCACGTGATCAGTGCATGATCAGCCACGTGATCAGTGCATGATCAGTCACGTGATCAGTGCATGATCAGCCACGTGATCAGTGCATGATCAGTCACGTGATCAGTGCATGATCAGCCACGTGATCAGTGCATGATAGCCACGTGATCAGTGCATGATCAGTCACGTGATCAGTGCATGATCAGTTACGTGATCAGTGCATGATCAGCCACGTGATCAGTGCATGATCAGCCACGTGATCAGTGCATGATCAGTTACGTGATCAGTGCATGATCAGTCACGTGATCAGTGCATGATAGCTACGTGATCAGTGCATGATCAGCCACGTGATCAGTGCATGATAGCCACGTGATCAGTGCATGATCAGTCACGTGATCAGTGCATGATCAGTCACGTGATCAGTGCATGATCAGTCACGTGATCAGTGCATGATCAGTCACGTGACCAGTATATGGTAGCTACGTGATCAGTGCATGACAGCCACGTGATCAGTGCATGATAGCCACGTGATCAGTGCATGATCAGTCACGTGATCAGTGCATGATCAGTCACGTGATCAGTGCATGATCAGCCACGTGATCAGTGCATGATCAGGCACGTGATCAGTGCATGTCCAGCCACGTGATCAGTGCATGATAGCCACGTGATCAGTGCATGATCAGTTACGTGATCAGTGTATGATCAGCCACGTGATCAGTGCATGATCAGCCACGTGATCAGTGCATGATCAATTACGTGATCAGTGCATGATCAGTCACGTGACCAGTACATGGTAGCTACGTGATCATTGCATGATCAGCCACGTGATCAGTGCATGATAGCCACGTGATCAGTGCATGATAGCCACGTGATCAGTGCATGATCAGTCATGTGATACGTTTGTGATCAGCCACGTGATCAGTGCATGATATCCACGTGATCAGTGCATGACAGCCACGTGATCAGTGCATGAGAGCCACGTGATCAGTGCATGATCAGTCACGTGATACATGTGTGATCAGCCACGTGATCAGTGCATGATGAGCCACGTGATCAGTGCAGGATCAATTACGTGATCAGTGCATGATCAGTCACGTGACCAGTACATGGTTGCTACGTGATCGTTACATGATCAGCCACGTGAGCAGAGCATGATAGCCACGTGGTCAGTGCATGATCAGTCACGTGATCAGTACATGATCAGTCACGTGAACAGTGCATGATCATTTACGTGATCTTTGCATGATCAGTCACGTGACCAGTATATGGTTGCTACGTGATCATTCCATGACGAGCCACGTGAGCAGTGCATGATAGCCACGTGATGTGTGCATGAGTTACGTGAGCAGAGTATGATCAGCCACGTGATCAGTGCATGATATGTCACGTGACAGGTGTGTGATCAGCCACGTGAACAGTGCATGTTCAGCCACGTGATCAGTGCATGATAGCCACGTGATCAGTGCATGATCAGTTACGTGAGCAGTGTATGATCAGCCACGTGATCAGTGCATGGTCTGACACGTGAACAGTGTATGATCAGCCACGTGATCAGTGCATGATATCCAAGTGATCAGTGCATGATCATCACGTGATCAGTGTATGATCAGCCACGTGAACAGTGCATGCTCAGTCACGTGATCTGGGCCTGCTGAGCTGCGTGATTCCTGTCTGCTCCTCTGCTTGACAATTGCCAGCTGAGCTGCACGATTCCTGCCTGTCATCTGCTTGACAATTGCCAGCTGTGCTGCGTAATTCCTGCCTGCTCAGTTGCTTGATTATTGCCAGCTGAGCAGCATGATTCCTCACACCTGAGTTCCATGATTATTGCCTGCTGACTGTTTGATTCGTGCCTACTCAGCTCTTTGTTTATTGCCTCCAGAGGCACATGATCAGTGTATGATAGCAAACATGATCAGCGCATGATCAGTCACATGATCAGCGCCATTAAGTCACGTGATCACTACATGATAGTCATGTGATCAGTCCATGCTCAGTCACGGTATCAGTGCATGATCAGCCACGTGATCAGTGCATGATCTGTCACAAGATTAGTGTATGATCATCCACGTGATCAGTGCATGGGCAGTCATGTGATCAGTGCATGATATAGACGTGAAGAGTGCATGATCAGTCTCGTGATCAGTGCATGATAGCCACGTGATCAGTGCATGATCAGTCACCTGATGGGTGTATGATCATTCACGTGACCTGTACATGGTAGCTACGTGATCATTGCATGATCAGCCACGTGAGTAGTTCATTGTAGCCATGTCATCACTGCATGATCAGTCACGTGATCAGTGCATGATCAGTCTTGTGACCAGTACATGGTAGCTGCGTGATCATGGCATGATCAGCCACGTGAGCAGTGCATGATAGCCACGTGATCAGTGCATGATCAGACACGAGATCAGTGCATGATCAGTCACGTGATCAGTGCATGATCAGCCACGTGATCAGTGCATGACCAGGCACGTGATCAGTGTATGTCCAGCCAAGTGATCAGTGCATGATAGCCACGTGATCAGTGCATGATCAGTCATGTGATCAGTGCATGATCAGTTACGTGATCAGTTTATGATCAGCCACGTGATCAGTGCATGATCAGCCACATGATCAGTGCATGATCAATCACGTGATCAGTGCATGATCAGTCACGTGACCAGTACATGGTAGCTACGTGATCATGGCCTGATCAGCCACGTGATCAGTGCATGATAGCCACGTGGTCAGTGCATGATAGCCACGTGATCAGTGCATGATCAGTCATGTGATACGTGTGTGATCAGCCACGTGATCAGTGCATGATATCCACGTGATCAGTGCATGACAGCCACGTTATCAGTGCATGAGGGCCACGTGATCAGTGCATGATCAGTCACGTGATACCTGTGTGATCAGCCACGTGACCAGTGCATGATGAGCCACGTGATCAGTGCAGGATCAATTACGTGATCTGTGCATGATCTGTCACGTGACCAGTACATGGTTGCTACGTGATCGTTGCATGATCAGCCACGTGAGCAGAGCAAAAAAGCCACGTGGTCAGTGCATGATCAGTCACGTGATCAGTACATGATCAGTCACGTGAACAGTGCATGATCATTTACGTGATCTTTGCATGATCAGTCAAGTTACCAGTATATGGTTGCTACGTGATCATTCCATGACAGCCACGTGAGCAGTGCATGATAGCCACGTGAGCAGTGCATGATCAGACACGAGATCAGTGCATGATCAGTCACGTGATCAGTGCATGATCAGCCACGTGATCAGTGCATGACCAGGCACGAGATCAGTGTATGACCAGCCAAGTGATCAGTGCATGATAGCCACGTGATCAGTGCATGATCACTTATGTGATCAGTGTATGATCAGCCACGTGATCAGTGCATGATCAGCCACGTGATCAGTGCATGATCAATCACGTGATCAGTGCATGATCAGTCTCGTGACCAGTACATGATCAGCCACGTGATCAGTGCATGACCAGCCACGAGATCAGTGTATGTCCAGCCACGTGATCAGTGCATGATAGCCACGTGATCAGTGCATGATCAGTTATGTGATCAGTGTATGATCAGCCACGTGATCAGTGCATGATCAGTCACGTGATCAGTACATGATCAGTCACGTGAACAGTGCATGATCATTTACGTGATCTTTGCATGATCAGTCACGTTACCAGTATATGGTTGCTACATGATCATTCCATGACGAGCCACATGAGCAGTGCATGATAGCCACGTGATGTGTGCATGAGTTACGTGAGCAGAGTATGATCAGCCACGTGATCAGTGCATGAGTGCCACGTGATCAGTGCATGATTTGTCACGTGACAGGTGTGTGATCAGCCAAGTGATCAGTGCATGTTCAGCCACGTGATCAGTGCATGATAGCCACGTGATCAGTGCATGATCAGTTACGTGAGCAGTGTATGATCAGCCACGTGATCAGTGCATGGTCAGACACGTGATCAGTGTATGATCAGCCACGTGATCAGTGCATGATATCCAAGTGATCAGTGCATGATCATCACGTGATCAGTGTATGATCAGCCACGTGAACAGTGCATGCTCAGTCACGTGATCTGGGCCTGCTGAGCTGCGTGATTACTGTCTGCTCATCTGCTTGACAATTGCCAGCTGAGCTGCACGATTCCTGCCTGTCATCTGCTTGATAATTGCCAGCTGTGCTGCGTAATTCCTGCCTGCTCAGCTGCTTGATTATTGCCAGCTGAGCAGCATGATTCATCACACCTGTGTTCCATGATTATTGCCTGCTGACTGTTTGATTCGTGCCTACTCAGCTCTTTGTTTATTGCCTCCACAGGCACATGATCAGTGTATGATAGCAAACATGATCAGCGCATGATCAGTCACATGATCAGCGCCATTAAGTCACGTGATCACTACATGATAGTCATGTGATCAGTCCATGCTCAGTCACGGTATCAGTGCATGATCAGCCACGTGATCAGTGCATGATCAGTCACGTGATCAGTACATGATCAGTCACGAGAACAGTGCATGATCATTTACGTGATCTTTGCATGATCAGTCAAGTTACCAGTATATAGTTGCTACGTGATGATTCCATGACGAGCCACGTGATCAGTGCATGATAGCCACGTGATCAGTCCATGATCAGACACGAGAACAGTGCATGATCAGTCACGTGATCAGTGTATGTCCATCCAAGTGATCAGTGCATGATAGCCACGTGATCAGTGCATGATCAGTTATGTGATCAGTGTATGATCAGCCACGTGATCACTGCATGATCAGCCACATGATCAGTGCATGATCAATCACGTGATCAGTGCATGATCAGTCACGTGACCAGTGCATGATCAGCCACGTGATCAGTGCATGACCAGGCACGAGATCAGTGTATGTCCAGCCAAGTGATCAGTGCATGATAGCCACGTGATCAGTGCATGATCAGTTATGTGATCAGTGTATGATCAGCCACGTGATCAGTGCATGATCTGTCACAAGATTAGTGTATGATCAGCCACGTGATCAGTGCATGGGACGTCATGTGATCAGTGCATGATATAGACGTGAACAGTGCATGATCAGTCACGTGACCAGTACATGGTACCTGCGTGATCATCGCATGATCAGCCACGTGAGCAGTGCATGAAAGCCACGTGATCAGTGCATGATCAGCCACGTGATCAGTGCATGATCAGCCACGTGATCAGTGCATGACCAGGCACGTGATCAATGTATGTCCAGCCAAGTGATCAGTGCATGATAGCCACGTGATCAGTGCATGATCAGTCACGTGATCAGTGCATGATCAGTTATGTGATCAGTGTATGATCAGCCACGTGATCAGTGCATGATCAGCCACGTGATCAGTGCATGATCAGCCACATGATCAGTGCATGACCAGGCACGTGATCAGTGCATGTCAGCCAAGTGATCAGTGCATGATAGCCACGTGATCAGTGCATGATCAGTCACGTGATCAGTGCATGATCAGTTATGTGATCAGTGTATGATCAGCCACGTGATCAGTGCATGATCAGCCACGTGATCAGTGCATGATCAGCCACGTGATCAGTGCATGATCAATTACGGGATCAGTGCATGATCAGTCACGTGACCAGTACATGGTAGCTACGTGATCATTGCCTGATCAGCCACATGATCAGTGCGTGATAGCCACGTGATCAGTGCATGATAGCCACGTGATCAGTGCATGATCAGTCATGTGATACGTGTGATCAGCCACGTGATCAGTGCATGATATCCACGTGATCAGTGCATGACAGCCACGTGAACAGTGCATGAGAGCCACGTGATCAGTGCATGATCAGCCACGTGATCAGTGCATGATGAGCCACGTGATCAGTGCAGGATCAATTACGTGATCAGTGCATGATCAGTCACGTGACCAGTACATGGTTGCTACGTGATCGTTGCATGATCAGCCACGTGAGCAGAGCATGATAGCCACGTGGTCAGTGCATGATCAGTCACGTGATCAGTACATGATCAGTCACGTGATCAGTGCATTCTCAGCCACGTGATCACTGACGGCAGAGTCACGTGATCAGCGCCTCTCAGTCACGTGATCACCGTATGATAAACATGTGATCAGTGAACGACCAGCCACGTGATCACTGCATGCGTGGTCAGGTGGTCAGTTCCTGATCAGCCACCTGATCAGTGCGTGCACAGTCCCTGATCAGCGCCTGTCAGTCACTGATCACTGCCTGATAAACACGTGATCAGTGCCCGAACAGCCACGTCATCAGTGCATGCGCAGTCACGTCATCAGTGCATGATAGCCACGTGATCAGTGCATGCACAGTCCCATGATCAGCGCCTGTCAGTCACTGATCATTGCCTGATAAACACGTGATCAGTGCATGATGAGCCATGTGATCAGTGCCTGATCAGCCACGTCATCAGTGCATGCGCAGTCACGTCATCTGTGCATGATAGCCACGTGATCAGTGCATGCTCAGTCACGTGGTCTGGACTTGATCAGCCAGGTGATCAGTGCCTGCAGAGTCACGTGATCAGGGCCTGCTGAGCTGCGTGATTCCTGCCGGCTCATCTGCATGACAATTGCCATCTGAGCTGCGTGATTCCTGTCGGCTCATCTGCTTGACAATTGCCAGCTGAGCTGCGTGATTCCTGCCTGGTCACCTGCTTGATTATTGCCAGTTGAGCAGCATGATTCGTCACTGCTGAGCTCCATGCTTATTGCCTGCTGATTGCGTGGTTCGTGTCTGCTCAGCTCTTTGAGTATCGCCTCCTGAGGTCCCTGTTCGGTCGCCACCTGCCGGGGACCAGCCCCAACTGATCCAGGGAATTCGAAGGAGAGATGGCCTAGGCGACTATTTATATGCTAATCAGAGATGTCAAGAATAATAGTATGAGGAGAGCTCAGTATGAAAATTCGGTGGAGAAAAGAGACTGAGTGGCTAGGTTTACGCGGAAGACCAATCAAACTTGAAGACAAGAAGTTTGCACCACTTACGTAGGCCGCAGGCGCCCTCTCGAATAGCGAAAGGTGCCTCACCCTAGACACCTTCTCGAGTGGGTCTTAGCAGCCCAGGCATAATTAGTAAGCGTGGTGGGTTCCGCGCTCCAGATGGAGACTCAGCTGGAAGTTAAAGGGAAGAATGACAAGGAACTTTATGAATTGGAGCTGTAAGTTAACTCTTTGACAGAGAGAGCGAGATGGTGGTGGGGGACAGCACCCAGTGAAATCAGAGGTGAGAACACAAAGCAATACAGTAGGCAGACTCTGGTTTTTTTGGGGGAGATGCTCGAGAATATCCGGGTGGACTCCTGAGGCTCGATCCCGCATTTGCGTATGCCGAGCCTCCTTCCTCATGACCTTTGTCCAGAGTGGAATGCCTCCCCGGCTCCCGGCACATGATCAGTGCATGCTCAGTCACGATATCAGTGCATGCTCAGCCACGTGATCACTGACGGCAGAATCACGTGATCAGCGCCTCTCAGTCACGTGATCACCGTATGAGAAACACGTGATCAGTGAACGACCAGCCACGTGATCACTGCATGCGCGGTCAGGTGGTCAGTTCCTGATCAGCCACCTGATCAGTGCGTGCACAGTCCCCTGATCAGCGCCTGTCAGTCACTGATCACTGCCTGATAAACACGTGATCAGTGCCCGAACAGCCACGTCATCAGTGCATGCGCAGTCACGTGATCAGTGCATGATAGCCACGTGATCAGTGCGTGCACAGTCCCATGATCAGCGCCTGTCAGTCACTGATAATTGCCTGATAAACACGTGATCAGTGCATGATGAGCCATGTGATCAGTGCCTGATCAGCCACGTCATCAGTGCATGCTCAGTCACGTGATCTGGACTTGATCAGCCAGGTGATCAGTGCCTGCAGACTCACGTGATCAGGGCCTGCTGAGCTGCGTGATTCCTGCCGGCTCATCTGCATGACAATTGCCATCTGAGCTACGTGATTCCTGTCGGCTCATCTGCTTGACAATTGCCAACTGAGCTGCGTGATTCCTGCCTGGTCACGTGCTTGATTATTGCCAGTTGAGCAGCATGAATCGTCACTGCTGAGCTCCATGCTTATTGCCTGCTGATTGCGTGGTTCGTGTCTGCTCAGCTCTTTGAGTATCGCCTCCTGAGGTCCCTGTTCGGTCGCCACCTGCCGGGGACCAACCCCAACTGATCCAGGGAATTCGAAGGAGAGATGGCCTAGGCGACTATTTATATGCTAATCAGAGATGTCAAGAATAATAGTATGAGGAGAGCTCAGTATGAAAATTCGGTGGAGAAAAGAGACTGAGTAGCTAGGTTTACGCGGAAGACCAATCAAACTTCAAGACAAGAAGTTTGCACCACTTACGTAGGCCGCAGGCGCCCTCTCGAATAGCGAAAGGTGCCTCACCCTAGACACCTTCCCGAGTGGGTCTTAGCAGCCCAGGCATAATTAGTAAGCGTGGTGGGTTCCGCGCTCCAGATGGAGACTCAGCTGGAAGTTAAAGGGAAGAATGACAAGGAACTTTATGAATTGGAGCTGTAAGTTAACTCTTTGACAGAGAGAGCGAGATGGTGGTGGGGGACAGCCCCCAGTGAAATGAGAGGTGAGGGCACAAAGCAATACAGTAGGCAGACTCTGGTTTTTTTTTGGGGGGGGATGCTCGAGAATATCCGGGTGTACTCCTGAGGCTCGATCCCGCATTTGCGTATGCCGAGCCTCCTTCCTCATGACCTTTGTCCAGAGTGGAATGCCTCCCCGGCTCCCGGCACATGATCAGTGCATGCTCAGTCACGATATCAGTGCATGCTCAGCCACGTGATCACTGACGGCAGAGTCACGTGATCAGCGCCTCTCAGTCACGTGATCACCGTATGATAAACACGTGATCAGTGAACGACCAGCCACGTGATCACTGCATGCGCGGTCAGGTGGTCAGTTCCTGATCAGCCACCTGATCAGTGCGTGCACAGTCCCCTGATCAGCGCCTGTCACTCACTGATCACTGCCTGATAAACACGTGATCAGTGCCCGAACAGCCACGTCATCAGTGCATGGGCAGTCACGTGATCAGTGCATGATAGCCACGTGATCAGTGCGTGCACAGTCCTATGATCAGCGCCTGTCAGTCACTGATCATTGCCTGATAAACACGTGATCAGTGCATGATGAGCCATGTGATCAGTGCCTGATCAACCACGTCATCAGTGCATGCGCAGTCACGTCATCAGTGCATGATAGCCACGTGATCAGTGCATGCTCAGTCACGTGATCTGGACTTGATCAGCCACGTGATCAGTGACTGCAGAGTCACGTGATCAGGGCCTGCTGAGCTGCGTGATTCCTGTCGGCTCATCTGCTTGACAATTGCCAGCTGAGCTGCGTGATTCCTGCCTGGTCACGTGCTTGATTATTGCCAGTTGAGCAGCATGATTCGTCACTGCTGAGCTCCATGCTTATTGCCTGCTGATTGCGTGGTTCGTGTCTGCTCAGCTCTTTGAGTATTGCCTCCTGAGGTCCCTGTTCGGTCGCCACCTGCTGGGGACCAGCCCCAACTGATCCAGGGAATTCGAAGGAGAGATGGCCTAGGCGACTATTTATATGCTAATCAGAGATGTCAAGAATAATAGTATGAGGAGAGCTCAGTATGAAAATTCGGTGGAGAAAAGAGACTGAGTAGCTAGGTTTACGCGGAAGACCAATCAAACTTCAAGACAAGAAGTTTGCACCACTTACGTAGGCCGCAGGCGCCCTCTCGAATAGCGAAAGGTGCCTCACCCTAGACACCTTCTCGAGTGGGTCTTAGCAGCCCAGGCATAATTAGTAAGCGTGGTGGGTTCCGTGCTCCAGATGGAGACTCAGCTGGAAGTTAAAGGGAAGAATGACAAGGAACTTTATGAATTGGAGCTGTAAGTTAACTCTTTGACAGAGAGAGCGAGATGGTGGTGGGGGACAGCCCCAGTGAAATCAGAGGTGAGGGCACAAAGCAATACAGTAGGCAGACTCTGGTTTTTTTGGGGGAGATGCTCGAGAATATCCGGGTGTACTCCTGAGGCTCGATCCCGCATTTGCATATGCCGAGCCTCCTTCCTCATGACCTTTGTCCAGAGTGGAATGCCTCCCCGGCTCCCGGCACATGATCAGTGCATGCTCAGTCACCATATCAGTGCATGCTCAGCCACGTGATCACTGACGGCACAATCACGTGATCAGCGCCTCTCAGTCACGTGATCACCGTATGATAAAAACGTGATCAGTGAACGACCAGCCACGTGATCACTGCATGCGCAGTCAGGTGGTCAGTTCATGATCAGCCACGTGATCAGTGCGTGCACAGTCCCATGATCAGCGCCTGTCAGTCACTGATCATTGCCTGATAAACACGTGATCAGTGCATGATGAGCCATGTGATCAGTGCATGATCAGCCACGTGATCAGTGCATGATCAGCCACGTGATCTGGACTTGATCAGCCAGGTGATCAGTGCCTGCAGAGTCACGTGATCAGGGCCTGCTGAGCTGCGTGATTCCTGCCGGCTCATCTGCATGACAATTGCCATCTGAGCTACGTGATTCCTGTCGGCTCATCTGCTTGACAATTGCCAGCTGAGCTGCGTGATTCCTGCCTGGTCACGTGCTTGATTATTGCCAGTTGAGCAGCATGATTCGTCACTGCTGAGCTTCATGCTTATTGCCTGCTGATTGCGTGGTTCGTGTCTGCTCAGCTCTTTGAGTATCGCCTCCTGAGGTCCCTGTTCGGTCGCCACCTGCCGGGGACCAGCCCCAACTGATCCAGGGAATTCGAAGGAGAGATGGCCTAGGCGACTATTTATATGCTAATCAGAGATGTCAAGAATAATAGTATGAGGAGAGCTCAGTATGAAAATTCGGTGGAGAAAAGAGACTGAGTAGCTAGGTTTACGCGGAAGACCAATCAAACTTCAAGACAAGAAGTTTGCACCACTTACGTAGGCCGCAGGCGCCCTCTCGAATAGCGAAAGGTGCCTCACCCTAGACACCTTCTCGAGTGGGTCTTAGCAGCCCAGGCATAATTAGTAAGCGTGGTGGGTTCCGCGCTCCAGATGGAGACTCAGCTGGAAGTTAAAGGGAAGAATGACAAGGAACTTTATGAATTGGAGCTGTAAGTTAACTCTTTGACAGAGAGAGCGAGATGGTGGTGGGGGACAGCCCCCAGTGAAATCAGAGGTGAGAACACAAAGCAATACAGTAGGCAGACTCTGGTTTTTTTGGGGGGGAGATGCTCGAGAATATCCGGGTGGACTCCTGAGGCTCGATCCCGCATTTGCGTATGCCGAGCCTCCTTCCTCATGACCTTTGTCCAGAGTGGAATGCCTCCCCGGCTCCCGGCACATGATCAGTGCATGCTCAGTCACGATATCAGTGCATGCTCAGCCACGTGATCACTGACGGCACAATCACGTGATCAGCGCCTCTCAGTCACGTGATCACCGTATGATAAACACGTGATCAGTGAACGACCAGCCACGTGATCACTGCATGCGCAGTCAGGTGGTCAGTTCCTGATCAGCCACGTGATCAGTGCGTGCACAGTCCCATGATCAGCGCCTGTCAGTCACTGATCATTGCCTGATAAACACGTGATCAGTGCATGATGAGCCATGTGATCAGTGCATGATCAGCCACGTCATCAGTGCATGCTCAGTCACGTGATCTGGACTTGATCAGCCAGGTGATCAGTGCCTGCAGACTCACGTGATCAGGGCCTGCTGAGCTGCGTGATTCCTGCCGGCTCATCTGCATGACAATTGCCATCTGAGCTACGTGATTCCTGTCGGCTCATCTGCTTGACAATTGCCAGCTGAGCTGCGTGATTCCTGCCTGGTCACGTGCTTGATTATTGCCAGTTGAGCAGCATGATTCGTCACTGCTGAGCTCCATGCTTATTGCCTGCTGATTGCGTGGTTCGTGTCTGCTCAGCTCTTTGAGTATCGCCTCCTGAGGTCCCTGTTCGGTCGCCACCTGCCGGGGACCAGCCCCAACTGATCCAGGGAATTCGAAGGAGAGATGGCCTAGGCGACTATTTATATGCTAATCAGAGAGGTCAAGAATAATAGTATGAGGAGAGCTCAGTATGAAAATTCGGTGGAGAAAAGAGACTGAGTAGCTAGGTTTACGCGGAAGACCAATCAAACTTCAAGACAAGAAGTTTGCACCACTTACGTAGGCCGCAGGCGCCCTCTCGAATAGCGAAAGGTGCCTCACCCTAGACACCTTCTCGAGTGGGTCTTAGCAGCCCAGGCATAATTAGTAAGCGTGGTGGGTTCCGCGCTCCAGATGGAGACTCAGCTGGAAGTTAAAGGGAAGAATGACAAGGAACTTTATGAATTGGAGCTGTAAGTTAACTCTTTGACAGAGAGAGCGAGATGGTGGTGGGGGACAGCCCCCAGTGAAATGAGAGGTGAGGGCACAAAGCAATACAGTAGGCAGACTCTGGTTTTTTTGGGGGAGATGCTCGAGAATATCCGGGTGTACTCCTGAGGCTCGATCCCGCATTTGCGTATGCCGAGCCTCCTTCCTCATGACCTTTGTCCAGAGTGGAATGCCTCCCCGGCTCCCGGCACATGATCAGTGCATGCTCAGTCACGATATCAGTGCATGCTCAGCCACGTGATCACTGACGGCACAGTCACGTGATCAGCGCCTCTCAGTCACGTGATCACCGTATGATAAACACGTGAACAGTGAACGACCAGCCACGTGATCACTGCATGCGCGTCAGGTGGTCAGTTCCTGATCAGCCACCTGATCAGTGCGTGCACAGTCCCCTGATCAGCGCCTGTCACTCACTGATCACTGCCTGATAAACACGTGATCAGTGCCCGAACAGCCACGTCATCAGTGCATGGGCAGTCACGTGATCAGTGCATGATAGCCACGTGATCAGTGCGTGCACAGTCCTATGATCAGCGCCTGTCAGTCACTGATCATTGCCTGATAAACACGTGATCAGTGCATGATGAGCCATGTGATCAGTGCCTGATCAGCCACGTCATCAGTGCATGCGCAGTCACGTCATCAGTGCATGATAGCCACGTGATCAGTGCATGCTCAGTCACGTGATCTGGACTTGATCAGCCACGTGATCAGTGACTGCAGAGTCACGTGATCAGGGCCTGCTGAGCTGCGTGATTCCTGTCGGCTCATCTGCTTGACAATTGCCAGCTGAGCTGCGTGATTCCTGCCTGGTCACGTGCTTGATTATTGCCAGTTGAGCAGCATGATTCGTCACTGCTGAGCTCCATGCTTATTGCCTGCTGATTGCGTGGTTCATGTCTGCTCAGCTCTTTGAGTATCGCCTCCTGAGGTCCCTGTTCGGTCGCCACCTGCTGGGGACCAGCCCCAACTGATCCAGGGAATTCGAAGGAGAGATGGCCTAGGCGACTATTTATATGCTAATCAGAGATGTCAAGAATAATAGTATGAGGAGAGCTCAGTATGAAAATTCGGTGGAGAAAAGAGACTGAGTAGCTAGGTTTACGCGGAAGACCAATCAAACTTCAAGACAAGAAGTTTGCACCACTTACGTAGGCCGCAGGCGCCCTCTCGAATAGCGAAAGGTGCCTCACCCTAGACACCTTCTCGAGTGGGTCTTAGCAGCCCAGGCATAATTAGTAAGCGTGGTGGGTTCCGTGCTCCAGATGGAGACTCAGCTGGAAGTTAAAGGGAAGAATGACAAGGAACTTTATGAATTGGAGCTGTAAGTTAACTCTTTGACAGAGAGAGCGAGATGGTGGTGGGGGACAGCCCCCAGTGAAATCAGAGGTGAGGGCACAAAGCAATACAGTAGGCAGACTCTGGTTTTTTTGGGGGAGATGCTCGAGAATATCCGGGTGTACTCCTGAGGCTCGATCCCGCATTTGCATATGCCGAGCCTCCTTCCTCATGACCTTTGTCCAGAGTGGAATGCCTCCCCGGCTCCCGGCACATGATCAGTGCATGCTCAGTCACCATATCAGTGCCTGCTCAGCCACGTGATCACTGACGGCACAATCACGTGATCAGCGCCTCTCAGTCACGTGATCACCGTATGATAAACACGTGATCAGTGAACGACCAGCCACGTGATCACTGCATGCGCAGTCAGGTGGTCAGTTCCTGATCAGCCACGTGATCAGTGCGTGCACAGTCCCATGATCAGCGCCTGTCAGTCACTGATCATTGCCTGATAAACACGTGATCAGTGCATGATGAGCCATGTGATCAGTGCATGATCAGCCACGTCATCAGTGCATGCTCAGTCACGTGATCTGGACTTGATCAGCCAGGTGATCAGTGCCTGCAGACTCACGTGATCAGGGCCTGCTGAGCTGCGTGATTCCTGCCGGCTCATCTGCATGACAATTGCCATCTGAGCTACGTGATTCCTGTCGGCTCATCTGCTTGACAATTGCCAGCTGAGCTGCGTGATTCCTGCCTGGTCACGTGCTTGATTATTGCCAGTTGAGCAGCATGATTCGTCACTGCTGAGCTTCATGCTTATTGCCTGCTGATTGCGTGGTTCGTGTCTGCTCAGCTCTTTGAGTATCGCCTCCTGAGGTCCCTGTTCGGTCGCCACCTGCCGGGGACCAGCCCCAACTGATCCAGGGAATTCGAAGGAGAGATGGCCTAGGCGACTATTTATATGCTAATCAGAGATGTCAAGAATAATAGTATGAGGAGAGCTCAGTATGAAAATTCGGTGGAGAAAAGAGACTGAGTAGCTAGGTTTACGCGGAAGACCAATCAAACTTCAAGACAAGAAGTTTGCACCACTTACGTAGGCCGCAGGCGCCCTCTCGAATAGCGAAAGGTGCCTCACCCTAGACACCTTCTCGAGTGGGTCTTAGCAGCCCAGGCATAATTAGTAAGCGTGGTGGGTTCCGCGCTCCAGATGGAGACTCAGCTGGAAGTTAAAGGGAAGAATGACAAGGAACTTTATGAATTGGAGCTGTAAGTTAACTCTTTGACAGAGAGAGCGAGATGGTGGTGGGGGACAGCACCCAGTGAAATCAGAGGTGAGAACACAAAGCAATACAGTACGCAGACTCTGGTTTTTTTGGGGGGGAGATGCTCGAGAATATCCGGGTGGACTCCTGAGGCTCGATCCCGCATTTGCGTATGCCGAGCCTCCTTCCTCATGACCTTTGTCCAGAGTGGAATGCCTCCCCGGCTCCCGGCACATGATCAGTGCATGCTCAGTCACGATATCAGTGCATGCTCAGCCACGTGATCACTGACGGCACAATCACGTGATCAGCGCCTCTCAGTCACGTGATCACCGTATGATAAACACGTGATCAGTGAACGACCAGCCACGTGATCACTGCATGCGCGGTCAGGTGGTCAGTTCCTGATCAGCCACGTGATCAGTGCGTGCACAGTCCCATGATCAGCGCCTGTCAGTCACTGATCATTGCCTGATAAACACGTGATCAGTGCATGATGAGCCATGTGATCAGTGCCTGATCAGCCACGTCATCAGTGCATGCTCAGTCACGTGATCTGGACTTGATCAGCCAGGTGATCAGTGCCTGCAGACTCACGTGATCAGGGCCTGCTGAGCTGCGTGATTCCTGCCGGCTCATCTGCATGACAATTGCCATCTGAGCTACGTGATTCCTGTCGGCTCATCTGCTTGACAATTGCCAGCTGAGCTGCGTGATTCCTGCCTGGTCACGTGCTTGATTATTGCCAGTTGAGCAGCATGATTCGTCACTGCTGAACTCCATGCTTATTGCCTGCTGATTGCGTGGTTCGTGTCTGCTCAGCTCTTTGAGTATCGCCTCCTGAGGTCCCTGTTCGGTCGCCACCTGCCGGGGACCAGCCCCAACTGATCCAGGGAATTCGAAGGAGAGATGGCCTAGGCGACTATTTATATGCTAATCAGAGAGGTCAAGAATAATAGTATGAGGAGAGCTCAGTATGAAAATTCGGTGGAGAAAAGAGACTGAGTAGCTAGGTTTACGCGGAAGACCAATCAAACTTCAAGACAAGAAGTTTGCACCACTTACGTAGGCCGCAGGCGCCCTCTCGAATAGCGAAAGGTGCCTCACCCTAGACACCTTCTCGAGTGGGTCTTAGCAGCCCAGGCATAATTAGTAAGCGTGGTGGGTTCCGCGCTCCAGATGGAGACTCAGCTGGAAGTTAAAGGGAAGAATGACAAGGAACTTTATGAATTGGAGCTGTAAGTTAACTCTTTGACAGAGAGAGCGAGATGGTGGTGGGGGACAGCACCCAGTGAAATCAGAGGTGAGAACACAAAGCAATACAGTACGCAGACTCTGGTTTTTTTGGGGGAGATGCTCGAGAATATCCGGGTGGACTCCTGAGGCTCGATCCCGCATTTGCGTATGCCGAGCCTCCTTCCTCATGACCTTTGTCCAGAGTGGAATGCCTCCCCGGCTCCCGGCACATGATCAGTGCATGCTCAGTCACGATATCAGTGCCTGCTCAGGCACGTGATCACTGAAGGCAGAGTCACGTGATGAGCGCCTCTCAGTCACGTGATCACCGTATGATAAACACGTGATCAGTGAACGACCAGCCACGTGATCACTGCATGCGCGGTCAGGTGGTCAGTTCCTGATCAGCCACCTGATCAGTGCGTGCACAGTCCCCTGATCAGCGCCTGTCAGTCACTGATCACTGCCTGATAAACACGTGATCAGTGCCCGAACAGCCACGTCATCAGTGCATGCGCAGTCACGTGATCAGTGCATGATAGCCACGTGATCAGTGCGTGCACAGTCCCATGATCAGCGCCTGTCAGTCACTGATCATTGCCTGATAAACACGTGATCAGTGCATGATGAGCCATGTGATCAGTGCCTGATCAGCCACGTCATCAGTGCATGCGCAGTCACGTCATCAGTGCATGATAGCCACGTGATCAGTGCATGCTCAGTCACGTGATCTGGACTTGATCAGCCAGGTGATCAGTGCCTGCAGAGTCACGTGATCAGGGCCTGCTGAGCTGCGTGATTCCTGCCGGCTCATCTGCATGACAATTGCCATCTGAGCTGCGTGATTCCTGTCGGCTCATCTGCTTGACAATTGCCAGCTGAGCTGCGTGATTCCTGCCTGGTCACGTGCTTGATTATTGCCAGTTGAGCAGCATGATTCGTCACTGCTGAGCTCCATGCTTATTGCCTGCTGAATGCGTGGTTCGTGTCTGCTCAGCTCTTTGAGTATCGCCTCCTGAGGTCCCTGTTCGGTCGCCACCTGCCGGGGACCAGCCCCAACTGATCCAGGGTATTCGAAGGAGAGATGGCCTAGGCGACTATTTATATGCTAATCAGAGATGTCAAGAATAAGAGTATGAGGAGAGCTCAGTAGGAAAATTCGGTGGAGAAAAGAGACTGAGTAGCTTGGTTTACGCGGAAGACAAATCAAACTTCAAGACAAGAAGTTTGCACCACTTACGTAGGCCGCAGGCGCCCTCTCGAATAGCGAAAGGTGCCTCACCCTAGACACCTTCTCGAGTGGGTCTTAGCAGCCCAGGCATAATTAGTAAGCGTGGTGGGTTCCGCGCTCCAGATGGAGACTCAGCTGGAAGTTAAAGGGAAGAATGACAAGGAACTTTATGAATTGGAGCTGTAAGTTAACTCTTTGACAGAGAGAGCGAGATGGTGGTGGGGGACAGCCCCCAGTTAAATCAGAGGTGAGAGCACAAAGCAATACAGTAGGCAGACTCTGGTTTTTTTGGGGGAGATGCTCGAGAATATCCGGGTGGACTCCTGAGGCTCGATCCCGCATTTGCCTATGCCGAGCCTCCTTCCTCATGACCTTTGTCCAGAGTGGAATGCCTCCCCGGCTCCCGGCACATGATCAGTGCATGCTCAGTCACGGTATCAGTGCCTGCTCAGCCACGTGATCACTGACGGCACAGTCACGTGATCAGCGCCTCTCAGTCATGTGATCACCGTAGGATAAACACGTGATCAGTGAACGACCAGCCACGTGATCACTGCATGCGCGGTCAGGTGGTCAGTTCCTGATCAGCCACCTGATCAGTGCGTGCACAGTCCCCTGATCAGCGCCTGTCAGTCACTGATCACTGCCTGATAAACACGTGATCAGTGCATGATAGCCACGTCATCAGTGCGTGCACAGTCCCATGATCAGCGCCTGTCAGTCACTGATCATTGCCTGATAAACACGTGATCAGTGCATGATGAGCCATGTGATCAGTGCCTGATCAGCCACGTCATCAGTGCATGCGCAGTCACGTCATCAGTGCATGATAGCCACGTGATCAGTGCATGCTCAGTCACGTGATCTGGACTTGATCAGCCACGTGATCAGTGCCTGCAGAGTCACGTGATCAGGGCCTGCTGAGCTGCGTGATTCCTGCCGGCTCATCTGCATGACAATTGCCATCTGAGCTGCGTGATTCCTGTCGGCTCATCTGCTTGACAATTGCCAGCTGAGCTGCGTGATTCCTGCCTGGTCACGTGCTTGATTATTGCCAGTTGAGCAGCATGATTCGTCACTGCTGAGCTCCATGCTTATTGCCTCCTGATTGCGTGGTTCGTGTCTGCTCAGCTCTTTGAGTATTGCCTCCTGAGGTCCCTGTTCGGTCGCCACCTGCCGGGGACCAGCCCCAACTGATCCAGGGTATTCGAAGGAGAGATGGCCTAGGCGACTATGTATATGCTAATCAGAGATGTCAAGAATAAGAGTATGAGGAGAGCTCAGTAGGAAAATTCGGTGGAGGAAAGAGACTGAGTAGCTTGGTTTACGCGGAAGACCAATCAAACTTCAAGACAAGAAGTTTGCACCACTTACGTAGGCCGCAGGCGCCCTCTCGAATAGCGAAAGGTGCCTCACCCTAGACACCTTCTCGAGTGGGTCTTAGCAGCCCAGGCATAATTAGTAAGCGTGGTGGGTTCCGCGCTCCAGATGGAGACTCAGCTGGAAGTTAAAGGGAAGAATGACAAGGAACTTTATGAATTGGAGCTGTAAGTTAACTCTTTGACAGAGAGAGCGAGATGGTGGTGGGGGACAGCCCCCAGTGAAATCAGAGGTGAGAGCACAAAGCAATACAGTAGGCAGACTCTGGTTTTTTGGGGGGAGATGCTCGAGAATATCCGGGTGGACTCCTGAGGCTCGATCCCGCATTTGCGTATGCCGAGCCTCCTTCCTCATGACCTTTGTCCAGAGTGGAATGCCTCCCCGGCTCCCGGCACATGATCAGTGCATGCTCAGTCACGGTATCAGTGCCTGCTCAGCCACGTGATCACTGACGGCACAGTCACGTGATCAGCGCCTCTCAGTCACGTGATCACCGTAGGATAAACACGTGATCAGTGAACGACCAGCCACGTGATCACTGCATGCGCGGTCAGGTGGTCAGTTCCTGATCAGCCACCTGATCAGTGCGTGCACAGTCCCCTGATCAGCGCCTGTCAGTCACTGATCACTGCCTGATAAACACGTGATCAGTGCCCGAACAGCCACGTCATCAGTGCATGCGCAGTCACGTGATCAGTGCATGATAGCCACGTGATCAGTGGGTGCACAGTCCCATGATCAGCGCCTGTCAGTCACTGATAATTGCCTGATAAACACGTGATCAGTGCATGATGAGCCATGTGATCAGTGCCTGATCAGCCACGTCATCAGTGCATGCGCAGTCACGTGATCTGGACTTGATCAGCCAGGTGATCAGTGCCTGCAGACTCACGTGATCAGGGCCTGCTGAGCTGCGTGATTCCTGCCGGCTCATCTGCATGACAATTGCCATCTGAGCTACGTGATTCCTGTCGGCTCATCTGCTTGACAATTGCCAGCTGAGCTGCGTGATTCCTGCCTGGTCACGTGCTTGATTATTGCCAGTTGAGCAGCATGATTCGTCACTGCTGAGCTTCATGCTTATTGCCTGCTGATTGCGTGGTTCGTGTCTGCTCAGCTCTTTGAGTATCGCCTCCTGAGGTCCCTGTTCGGTCGCCACCTGCCGGGGACCAGCCCCAACTGATCCAGGGAATTCGAAGGAGAGATGGCCTAGGCGACTATTTATATGCTAATCAGAGATGTCAAGAATAATAGTATGAGGAGAGCTCAGTATGAAAATTCGGTGGAGAAAAGAGACTGAGTAGCTAGGTTTACGCGGAAGACCAATCAAACTTCAAGACAAGAAGTTTGCACCACTTACGTAGGCCGCAGGCGCCCTCTCGAATAGCGAAAGGTGCCTCACCCTAGACACCTTCTCGAGTGGGTCTTAGCAGCCCAGGCATAATTAGTAAGCGTGGTGGGTTCCGCGCTCCAGATGGAGACTCAGCTGGAAGTTAAAGGGAAGAATGACAAGGAACTTTATGAATTGGAGCTGTAAGTTAACTCTTTGACAGAGAGAGCGAGATGGTGGTGGGGGACAGCCCCCAGTGAAATCAGAGGTGAGAACACAAAGCAATACAGTACGCAGACTCTGGTTTTTTTGGGGGAGATGCTCGAGAATATCCGGGTGGACTCCTGAGACTCGATCCCGCATTTGCGTATGCCGAGCCTCCTTCCTCATGACCTTTGTCCAGAGTGGAATGCCTCCCCGGCTCCCGGCACATGATCAGTGCATGCTCAGTCACGATATCAGTGCATGCTCAGCCACGTGATCACTGACGGCACAATCACGTGATCAGCGCCTCTCAGTCACGTGATCACCGTATGATAAACACGTGATCAGTGAACGACCAGCCACGTGATCACTGCATGCGAGGTCAGGTGGTCAGTTCCTGATCAGCCACGTGATCAGTGCGTGCACAGTCCCATGATCAGCGCCTGTCAGTCACTGATCATTGCCTGATAAACACGTGATCAGTGCATGATGAGCCATGTGATCAGTGCCTGATCAGCCACGTCATCAGTGCATGCTCAGTCACGTGATCTGGACTTGATCAGCCAGGTGATCAGTGCCTGCAGACTCACGTGATCAGGGCCTGCTGAGCTGCGTGATTCCTGCCGGCTCATCTGCATGACAATTGCCATCTGAGCTACGTGATTCCTGTCGGCTCATCTGCTTGACAATTGCCAGCTGAGCTGCGTGATTCCTGCCTGGTCACGTGCTTGATTATTGCCAGTTGAGCAGCATGATTCGTCACTGCTGAGCTCCATGCTTATTGCCTGCTGATTGCGTGGTTCGTGTCTGCTCAGCTCTTTGAGTATCGCCTCCTGAGGTCCCTGTTCGGTCGCCACCTGCCGGGGACCAACCCCAACTGATCCAGGGAATTCGAAGGAGAGATGGCCTAGGCGACTATTTATATGCTAATCAGAGAGGTCAAGAATAATAGTATGAGGAGAGCTCAGTATGAAAATTCGGTGGAGAAAAGAGACTGAGTAGCTAGGTTTACGCGGAAGACCAATCAAACTTCAAGACAAGAAGTTTGCACCACTTACGTAGGCCGCAGGCGCCCTCTCGAATAGCGAAAGGTGCCTCACCCTAGACACCTTCTCGAGTGGGTCTTAGCAGCCCAGGCATAATTAGTAAGCGTGGTGGGTTCCGCGCTCCAGATGGAGACTCAGCTGGAAGTTAAAGGGAAGAATGACAAGGAACTTTATGAATTGGAGCTGTAAGTTAACTCTTTGACAGAGAGAGCGAGATGGTGGTGGGGGACAGCACCCAGTGAAATCAGAGGTGAGAACACAAAGCAATACAGTACGCAGACTCTGGTTTTTTTGGGGGGGAGATGCTCGAGAATATCCGGGTGGACTCCTGAGGCTCGATCCCGCATTTGCGTATGCCGAGCCTCCTTCCTCATGACCTTTGTCCAGAGTGGAATGCCTCCCCGGCTCCCGGCACATGATCAGTGCATGCTCAGTCACGATATCAGTGCCTGCTCAGGCACGTGATCACTGAAGGCAGAGTCACGTGATGAGCGCCTCTCAGTCACGTGATCACCGTATGAGAAACACGTGATCAGTGAACGACCAGCCACGTGATCACTGCATGCGCGGTCAGGTGGTCAGTTCCTGATCAGCCACCTGATCAGTGCGTGCACAGTCCCCTGATCAGCGCCTGTCAGTCACTGATCACTGCCTGATAAACACGTGATCAGTGCCCGAACAGCCACGTCATCAGTGCATGCGCAGTCACGTGATCAGTGCATGATAGCCACGTGATCAGTGCGTGCACAGTCCCATGATCAGCGCCTGTCAGTCACTGATCATTGCCTGATAAACACGTGATCAGTGCATGATGAGCCATGTGATCAGTGCCTGATCAGCCACGTCATCAGTGCATGCGCAGTCACGTCATCAGTGCATGATAGCCACGTGATCAGTGCATGCTCAGTCACGTGATCTGGACTTGATCAGCCAGGTGATCAGTGCCTGCAGAGTCACGTGATCAGGGCCTGCTGAGCTGCGTGATTCCTGCCGGCTCATCTGCATGACAATTGCCATCTGAGCTGCGTGATTCCTGTCGGCTCATCTGCTTGACAATTGCCAGCTGAGCTGTGTGATTCCTGCCTGGTCACGTGCTTGATTATTGCCAGTTGAGCAGCATGATTCGTCACTGCTGAGCTCCATGCTTATTGCCTGCTGATTGCGTGGTTCCTGTCTGCTCAGCTCTTTGAGAATTGCCTCCTGAGGTCCCTGTTCGGTCGCCACCTGCCGGAGACCAGCCCCAACTGATCCAGGGTATTCGAAGGAGAGATGGCCTAGGCGACTATTTATATGCTAATCAGAGATGTCAAGAATAAGAGTATGAGGAGAGCTCAGTAGGAAAATTCGGTGGAGAAAAGAGACTGAGTAGCTTGGTTTACGCGGAAGACAAATCAAACTTCAAGACAAGAAGTTTGCACCACTTACGTAGGCCGCAGGCGCCCTCTCGAATAGCGAAAGGTGCCTCACCCTAGACACCTTCTCGAGTGGGTCTTAGCAGCCCAGGCATAATTAGTAAGCGTGGTGGGTTCCGCGCTCCAGATGGAGACTCAGCTGGAAGTTAAAGGGAAGAATGACAAGGAACTTTATGAATTGGAGCTGTAAGTTAACTCTTTGACAGAGAGAGCGAGATGGTGGTGGGGGACAGCCCCCAGTTAAATCAGAGGTGAGAGCACAAAGCAATACAGTAGGCAGACTCTGGTTTTTTTGGGGGGAGATGCTCGAGAATATCCGGGTGGACTCCTGAGGCTCGATCCCGCATTTGCCTATGCCGAGCCTCCTTCCTCATGACCTTTGTCCAGAGTGGAATGCCTCCCCGGCTCCCGGCACATGATCAGTGCATGCTCAGTCACGGTATCAGTGCCTGCTCAGCCACGTGATCACTGACGGCACAGTCACGTGATCAGCGCCTCTCAGTCATGTGATCACCGTAGGATAAACACGTGATCAGTGAACGACCAGCCACGTGATCACTGCATGCGCGGTCAGGTGGTCAGTTCCTGATCAGCCACCTGATCAGTGCGTGCACAGTCCCCTGATCAGCGCCTGTCAGTCACTGATCACTGCCTGATAAACCCGTGATCAGTGCATGATAGCCACGTCATCAGTGCGTGCACAGTCCCATGATCAGCGCCTGTCAGTCACTGATCATTGCCTGATAAACACGTGATCAGTGCATGATGAGCCATGTGATCAGTGCCTGATCAGCCACGTCATCAGTGCATGCGCAGTCACGTCATCAGTGCATGATAGCCACGTGATCAGTGCATGCTCAGTCACGTGATCTGGACTTGATCAGCCACGTGATCAGTGCCTGCAGAGTCACGTGATCAGGGCCTGCTGAGCTGCGTGATTCCTGCCGGCTCATCTGCATGACAATTGCCATCTGAGCTGCGTGATTCCTGTCGGCTCATCTGCTTGACAATTGCCAGCTGAGCTGCGTGATTCCTGCCTGGTCACGTGCTTGATTATTGCCAGTTGAGCAGCATGATTCGTCACTGCTGAGCTCCATGCTTATTGCCTCCTGATTGCGTGGTTCGTGTCTGCTCAGCTCTTTGAGTATTGCCTCCTGAGGTCCCTGTTCGGTCGCCACCTGCCGGGGACCAGCCCCAACTGATCCAGGGTATTCGAAGGAGAGATGGCCTAGGCGACTATGTATATGCTAATCAGAGATGTCAAGAATAAGAGTATGAGGAGAGCTCAGTAGGAAAATTCGGTGGAGGAAAGAGACTGAGTAGCTTGGTTTACGCGGAAGACCAATCAAACTTCAAGACAAGAAGTTTGCACCACTTACGTAGGCCGCAGGCGCCCTCTCGAATAGCGAAAGGTGCCTCACCCTAGACACCTTCTCGAGTGGGTCTTAGCAGCCCAGGCATAATTAGTAAGCGTGGTGGGTTCCGCGCTCCAGATGGAGACTCAGCTGGAAGTTAAAGGGAAGAATGACAAGGAACTTTATGAATTGGAGCTGTAAGTTAACTCTTTGACAGAGAGAGCGAGATGGTGGTGGGGGACAGCCCCCAGTGAAATCAGAGGTGAGAGCACAAAGCAATACAGTAGGCAGACTCTGGTTTTTTGGGGGGAGATGCTCGAGAATATCCGGGTGGACTCCTGAGGCTCGATCCCGCATTTGCGTATGCCGAGCCTCCTTCCTCATGACCTTTGTCCAGAGTGGAATGCCTCCCCGGCTCCCGGCACATGATCAGTGCATGCTCAGTCACGGTATCAGTGCCTGCTCAGCCACGTGATCACTGACGGCACAGTCACGTGATCAGCGCCTCTCAGTCACGTGATCACCGTAGGATAAACACGTGATCAGTGAACGACCAGCCACGTGATCACTGCATGCGCGGTCAGGTGGTCAGTTCCTGATCAGCCACCTGATCAGTGCGTGCACAGTCCCCTGATCAGCGCCTGTCAGTCACTGATCACTGCCTGATAAACACGTGATCAGTGCCCGAACAGCCACGTCATCAGTGCATGCGCAGTCACGTGATCAGTGCATGATAGCCACGTCATCAGTGGGTGCACAGTCCCATGATCAGCGCCTGTCAGTCACTGATAATTGCCTGATAAACACGTGATCAGTGCATGATGAGCCATGTGATCAGTGCCTGATCAGCCACGTCATCAGTGCATGCGCAGTCACGTCATCAGTGCATGATAGCCACGTGATCAGTGCATGCTCAGTCACGTGATCTGGACTTGATCAGCCACGTGATCAGTGCCTGCAGAGTCACGTGATCAGGGCCTGCTGAGCTGCGTGATTCCTGCCGGCTCATCTGCATGACAATTGCCATCTGAGCTGCGTGATTCCTGTCGGCTCATCTGCTTGACAATTGCCAGCTGAGCTGCGTGATTCCTGCCTGGTCACGTGCTTGATTATTGCCAGTTGAGCAGCATGATTCGTCACTGCTGAGCTCCATGCTTATTGCCTCCTGATTGCGTGGTTCGTGTCTGCTCAGCTCTTTGAGTATTGCCTCCTGAGGTCCCTGTTCGGTCGCCACCTGCCGGGGACCAGCCCCAACCGATCCAGGGTATTCGAAGGAGAGATGGCCTAGGCGACTATTTATATGCTAATCAGAGATGTCAAGAATAAGAGTATGAGGAGAGCTCAGTAGGAAAATTCGGTGGAGAAAAGAGACTGAGTAGCTTGGTTTACGCAGAAGACCAATCAAACTTCAAGACAAGAAGTTTGCACCACTTACGTAGGCCGCAGGCGCCCTCTCGAATAGCGAAAGGTGCCTCACCCTAGACACCTTCTCGAGTGGGTCTTAGCAGCCCAGGCATAATTAGTAAGCGTGGTGGGTTCCGCGCTCCAGATGGAGACTCAGCTGGAAGTTAAAGGGAAGAATGACAAGGAACTTTATGAATTGGAGCTGTAAGTTAACTCTTTGACAGAGAGAGCGAGATGGTGGTGGGGGACAGCCCCCAGTGAAATCAGAGGTGAGAGCACAAAGCAATACAGTAGGCAGACTCTGGTTTTTTTGGGGGAGATGCTCGAGAATATCCGGGTGGACTCCTGAGGCTCGATCCCGCATTTGCGTATGCCGAGCCTCCTTCCTCATGACCTTTGTCCAGAGTGGAATGCCTCCCGGCTCCCGGCACATGATCAGTGCATGCTCAGTCACGGTATCAGTGCCTGCTCAGCCACGTGATCACTGACGGCACAGTCACTGATCAGCGCCTCTCAGTCACGTGATCACCGTAGGATAAACACGTGATCAGTGAACGACCAGCCACGTGATCACTGCATGCGCGGTCAGGTGGTCAGTTCCTGATCAGCCACCTGATCAGTGCGTGCACAGTCCCCTGATCAGTGCCTGTCAGTCACTGATCACTGCTTGATAAACACGTGATCAGTGCATGATAGCCACGTCATCAGTGCGTGCACAGTCCCATGATCAGCGCCTGTCAGTCACTGATCATTGCCTGATAAACACGTGATCAGTGCATGATGAGCCATGTGATCAGTGCCTGATCAGCCACGTCATCAGTGCATGCGCAGTCACGTCATCAGTGCATGATAGCCACGTGATGAGTGCATGCTCAGTCACGTGATCTGGACTTGATCAGCCACGTGATCAGTGCCTGCAGAGTCACGTGATCAGGGCCTGCTGAGCTGCGTGATTCCTGCCGGCTCATCTGCATGACAATTGCCATCTGAGCTGCGTGATTCCTGTCGGCTCATCTGCTTGACAATTGCCAGCTGAGCTGCGTGATTCCTGCCTGGTCACGTGCTTGATTATTGCCAGTTGAGCAGCATGATTCGTCACTGCTGAGCTCCATGCTTATTGCCTCCTGATTGCGTGGTTCGTGTCTGCTCAGCTCTTTGAGTATTGCCTCCTGAGGTCCCTGTTCGGTCGCCACCTGCCGGGGACCAGCCCCAACTGATCCAGGGTATTCGAAGGAGAGATGGCCTAGGCGACTATTTATATGCTAATCAGAGATGTCAAGAATAAGAGTATGAGGAGAGCTCAGTAGGAAAATTCGGTGGAGGAAAGAGACTGAGTAGCTTGGTTTACGCGGAAGACCAATCAAACTTCAAGACAAGAAGTTTGCACCACTTACGTAGGCCGCAGGCGCGCTCTCGAATAGCGAAAGGTGCCTCACCCTAGACACCTTCTCGAGTGGGTCTTAGCAGCCCAGGCATAATTAGTAAGCGTGGTGGGTTCCGCGCTCCAGATGGAGACTCAGCTGGAAGTTAAAGGGAAGAATGACAAGGAACTTTATGAATTGGAGCTGTAAGTTAACTCTTTGACAGAGAGAGCGAGATGGTGGTGGGGGACAGCCCCCAGTGAAATCAGAGGTGAGAGCACAAAGCAATACAGTAGGCAGACTCTGGTTTTTTGGGGGGAGATGCTCGAGAATATCCGGGTGGACTCCTGAGGCTCGATCCCGCATTTGCGTATGCCGAGCCTCCTTCCTCATGACCTTTGTCCAGAGTGGAATGCCTCCCCGGCTCCCGGCACATGATCAGTGCATGCTCAGTCACGGTATCAGTGCCTGCTCAGCCACGTGATCACTGACGGCACAGTCACGTGATCAGCGCCTCTCAGTCACGTGATCACCGTAGGATAAACACGTGATCAGTGAACGACCAGCCACGTGATCACTGCATGCGCGGTCAGGTGGTCAGTTCCTGATCAGCCACCTGATCAGTGCGTGCACAGTCCCCTGATCAGCGCCTGTAAGTCACTGATCATTGCCTGATAAACACGTGATCAGTGCATGATGAGCCATGTGATCAGTGCCGATCAGCCACGTCATCAGTGCATGCGCAGTCACGTGATCAGTGCATGATAGCCACGTGATCAGTGCGTGCACAGTCCCATGATCAGCGCCTGTCAGTCACTGATCATTGCCTGATAAACACGTGATCAGTGCATGATGAGCCATGTGATCAGTGCCTGATCAGCCACGTCATCAGTGCATGCGCAGTCACGTCATCAGTGCATGATAGCCACGTGATCAGTGCATGCTCAGTCACGTGATCTGGACTTGATCAGCCACGTGATCAGTGCCTGCAGAGTCACGTGATCAGGGCCTGCTGAGCTGCGTGATTCCTGCCGGCTCATCTGCATGACAATTGCCAGCTGAGCTGCGTGATTCCTGCCTGGTCACGTGCTTGATTATTGCCAGTTGAGCAGCATGATTCGTCACTGCTGAGCTCCATGCTTATTGCCTGCTGATTGCGTGGTTCGTGTCTGCTCAGCTCTTTGAGTATCGCCTCCTGAGGTCCCTGTTCGGTCGCCACCTGCCGGGGACCAGCCCCAACTGATCCAGGGAATTCGAAGGAGAGATGGCCTAGGCGACTATTTATATGCTAATCAGAGATGTCAAGAATAATAGTATGAGGAGAGCTCAGTATGAAAATTCGGTGGAGAAAAGAGACTGAGTAGCTAGGTTTACGCGGAAGACCAATCAAACTTCAAGACAAGAAGTTTGCACCACTTACGTAGGCCGCAGGCGCCCTCTCGAATAGCGAAAGGTGCCTCACCCTAGACACCTTCTCGAGTGGGTCTTAGCAGCCCAGGCATAATTAGTAAGCGTGGTGGGTTCCGCGCTCCAGATGGAGACTCAGCTGGAAGTTAAAGGGAAGAATGACAAGGAACTTTATGAATTGGAGCTGTAAGTTAACTCTTTGACAGAGAGAGCGAGATGGTGGTGGGGGACAGCACCCAGTGAAATCAGAGGTGAGAACACAAAGCAATACAGTAGGCAGACTCTGGTTTTGGGGGGAGATGCTCGAGAATATCCGGGTGGACTCCTGAGGCTCGATCCCGCATTTGCGTATGCCGAGCCTCCTTCCTCATGACCTTTGTCCAGAGTGGAATGCCTCCCCGGCTCCCGGCACATGATCAGTGCATGCTCAGTCACGATATCAGTGCCTGCTCAGGCACGTGATCACTGAAGGCAGAGTCACGTGATCAGCGCCTCTCAGTCACGTGATCACCGTATGAGAAACACGTGATCAGTGAACGACCAGCCACGTGATCACTGCATGCGCGGTCAGGTGGTCAGTTCCTGATCAGCCACCTGATCAGTGCGTGCACAGTCCCCTGATCAGCGCCTGTCAGTCACTGATCACTGCCTGATAAACACGTGATCAGTGCCCGAACAGCCACGTCATCAGTGCATGCGCAGTCACGTGATCAGTGCATGATAGCCACGTGATCAGTGCGTGCACAGTCCCATGATCAGCGCCTGTCAGTCACTGATCATTGCCTGATAAACACGTGATCAGTGCATGATGAGCCATGTGATCAGTGCCTGATCAGCCACGTCATCAGTGCATGCGCAGTCACGTCATCAGTGCATGATAGCCACGTGATCAGTGCATGCTCAGTCACGTGATCTGGACTTGATCAGCCACGTGATCAGTGCCTGCAGAGTCACGTGATCAGGGCCTGCTGAGCTGCGTGATTCCTGCCGGCTCATCTGCATGACAATTGCCAGCTGAGCTGCGTGATTCCTGCCTGGTCACGTGCTTGATTATTGACAGTTGAGCAGCATGATTCGTCACTGCTGAGCTCCATGCTTATTGCCTGCTGATTGCGTGGTTCGTGTCTGCTCAGCTCTTTGAGTATCGCCTCCTGAGGTCCCTGTTCGGTCGCCACCTGCCGGGGACCAGCCCCAACTGATCCAGGGAATTCGAAGGAGAGATGGCCTAGGCGACTATTTATATGCTAATCAGAGATGTCAAGAATAATAGTATGAGGAGAGCTCAGTATGAAAATTCGGTGGAGAAAAGAGACTGAGTAGCTAGGTTTACGCGGAAGACCAATCAAACTTCAAGACAAGAAGTTTGCACCACTTACGTAGGCCGCAGGCGCCCTCTCGAATAGCGAAAGGTGCCTCACCCTAGACACCTTCTCGAGTGGGTCTTAGCAGCCCAGGCATAATTAGTAAGCGTGGTGGGTTCCGCGCTCCAGATGGAGACTCAGCTGGAAGTTAAAGGGAAGAATGACAAGGAACTTTATGAATTGGAGCTGTAAGTTAACTCTTTGACAGAGAGAGCGAGATGGTGGTGGGGGACAGCACCCAGTGAAATCAGAGGTGAGAACACAAAGCAATACAGTACGCAGACTCTGGTTTTTTTGGGGGGGAGATGCTCGAGAATATCCGGGTGGACTCTGAGGCTCGATCCCGCATTTGCGTATGCCGAGCCTCCTTCCTCATGACCTTTGTCCAGAGTGGAATGCCTCCCCGGCTCCCGGCACATGATCAGTGCATGCTCAGTCACGATATCAGTGCATGCTCAGCCACGTGATCACTGACGGCAGAGTCACGTGATGAGCGCCTCTCAGTCACGTGATCACCGTATGATAAACACGTGATCAGTGAACGACCAGCCACGTGATCACTGCATGCGCGGTCAGGTGGTCAGTTCCTGATCAGCCACCTGATCAGTGCGTGCACAGTCCCCTGATCAGCGCCTGTCAGTCACTGATCACTGCCTGATAAACACGTGATCAGTGCCCGAACAGCCACGTCATCAGTGCATGCGCAGTCACGTGATCAGTGCATGATAGCCACGTGATCAGTGCGTGCACAGTCCCATGATCAGCGCCTGTCAGTCACTGATCATTGCCTGATAAACACGTGATCAGTGCATGATGAGCCATGTGATCAGTGCCTGATCAGCCACGTCATCAGTGCATGCGCAGTCACGTCATCAGTGCATGATAGCCACGTGATCAGTGCATGCTCAGTCACGTGATCTGGACTTGATCAGCCAGGTGATCAGTGCCTGCAGAGTCACGTGATCAGGGCCTGCAGAGCTGCGTGATTCCTGCCGGCTCATCTGCATGACAATTGCCAGCTGAGCTGCGTGATTCCTGCCTGGTCACGTGCTTGATTATTGCCAGTTGAGCAGCATGATTCGTCACTGCTGAGCTCCATGCTTATTGCCTGCTGATTGCGTGGTTCGTGTCTGCTCAGCTCTTTGAGTATTGCCTCCTGAGGTCCCTGTTCGTTCGCCACCTGCCGGGGACCAGCCCCAACTGATCAGGGTATTCGAAGGAGAGATGGCCTAGGCGACTATTTATATGCTAATCAGAGATGTCAAGAATAATAGTATGAGGAGAGCTCAGTATGAAAATTCGGTGGAGAAAAGAGACTGAGTAGCTAGGTTTACGCGGAAGACCAATCAAACTTCAAGACAAGAAGTTTGCACCACTTACGTAGGCCGCAGGCACCCTCTCGAATAGCGAAAGGTGCTTCACCCTAGACACCTTCTCGAGTGGGTCTTAGCAGCCCAGGCATAATTAGTAAGCGTGGTGGGTTCCGCGCTCCAGATGGAGACTCAGCTGGAAGTTAAAGGGAAGAATGACAAGGAACTTTATGAATTGAGCTGTAAGTTAACTCTTTGACAGAGAGAGCGAGATGGTGGTGGGGACAGCCCCCAGTGAAATCAGAGGTGAGAACACAAAGCAATACAGTACGCAGACTCTGGTTTTTTTGGGGGGGAGATGCTCGAGAATATCCGGGTGGACTCCTGAGGCTCGATCCGGCATTTGCGTATGCCGAGCCTCCTTCCTCATGACCTTTGTCCAGAGTGGAATGCCTCCCCGTCTCCCGGCACATGATCAGTGCATGCTCAGTCACGATATCAGTGCCTGCTCAGGCACGTGATCACTGACGGCAGAGTCACGTGATCAGCGCCTCTCAGTCACGTGATCACCCTATGAGAAACACGTGATCAGTGAACGACCAGCCACGTGATCAGTGCATGCTCAGTCACGTGATCTGGACTTGATCAGCCAGGTGATCAGTGCCTGCAGAGTCACGTGATCAGGGCCTGCTGAGCTGCGTGATTCCTGTCGGCTCATCTGCTTGACAATTGCCAGCTGAGCTGCGTGATTCCTGCCTGGTCACGTGCTTGATTATTGCCAGTTGAGCAGCATGATTCGTCACTGCTGAGCTCCATGCTTATTGCCTGCTGATTGCGTGGTTCGTGTCTGCTCAGCTCTTTGAGTATCGCCTCCTGAGGTCCCTGTTCGGTCGCCACCTGCCGGTGACCAGCCCCAACTGATCCAGGGTATTCGAAGGAGAGATGGCCTAGGCAACTATTTATATGCTAATCAGAGATGTCAAGAATAATAGTATGAGGAGAGCTCAGTAGGAATATTCGGTGGAGAAAAGAGACTGAGTAGATTGGTTTACGCGGAAGACCAATCAAACTTCAAGACAAGAAGTTTGCACCACTTACGTAGGCCGCAGGCGCCCTCTCGAATAGCGAAAGGTGCCTCACCCTAGACAACTTCTCGAGTGGGTCTTAGCAGCCCAGGCATAATTAATAAGCGTGGTGGGTTCCGCGCTCCAGATGGAGACTCAGCTGGAAGTTAAAGGGAAGAATGACAAGGAACTTTATGAATTGGAGCTGTAAGTTAACTCTTTGACAGAGAGAGCGAGATGGTGGTGGGGGACAGCACCCAGTGAAATCAGAGGTGAGAACACAAAGCAATACAGTACGCAGACTCTGGTTTTTTTGGGGGGGAGATGCTCGAGAATATCCGGGTGGACTCCTGAGGCTCGATCCCGCATTTGCGTATGCCGAGCCTCCTTCCTCATGACCTTTGTCCAGAGTGGAATGCCTCCCCGGCTCCCGGCACATGATCAGTGCATGCTCAGTCACGATATCAGTGCATGCTCAGCCACGTGATCACTGACGGCAGAGTCACGTGATGAGCGCCTCTCAGTCACGTGATCACCGTATGATAAACACGTGATCAGTGAACGACCAGCCACGTGATCACTGCATGCGCGGTCAGGTGGTCAGTTCCTGATCAGCCACCTGATCAGTGCGTGCACAGTCCCCTGATCAGCGCCTGTCAGTCACTGATCACTGCCTGATAAACACGTGATCAGTGCCCGAACAGCCACGTCATCAGTGCATGCGCAGTCACGTGATCAGTGCATGATAGCCACGTGATCAGTGCGTGCACAGTCCCATGATCAGCGCCTGTCAGTCACTGATCATTGCCTGATAAACACGTGATCAGTGCATGATGAGCCATGTGATCAGTGCCCGATCAGCCACGTCATCAGTGCATGCGCAGTCACGTCATCAGTGCATGATAGCCACGTGATCAGTGCATGCTCAGTCACGTGATCTGGACTTGATCAGCCACGTGATCAGTGCCTGCAGAGTCACGTGATCAGGGCCTGCTGAGCTGCGTGATTCCTGCCGGCTCATCTGCATGACAATTGCCATCTGAGCTGCGTGATTCCTGTCGGCTCATCTGCTTGACAATTGCCAGCTGAGCTGCGTGATTCCTGCCTGGTCACGTGCTTGATTATTGCCAGTTGAGCAGCATGATTCGTCACTGCTGAGCTCCATGCTTATTGCCTGCTGATTGCGTGGTTCGTGTCTGCTCAGCTCTTTGAGTATTGCCTCCTGAGGTCCCTGTTCGGTCGCCACCTGCCGGGGACCAGCCCCAACTGATCCAGGGTATTCGAAGGAGAGATGGCCTAGGCGACTATTTATATGCTAATCAGAGATGTCAAGAATAATAGTATGAGGAGAGCTCAGTAGGAAAATTCGGTGGAGAAAAGAGACTGAGTAGCTTGGTTTACGCGGAAGACCAATCAAACTTCAAGACAAGAAGTTTGCACCACTTACGTAGGCCGCAGGCGCCCTCTCGAATAGCGAAAGGTGCCTCACCCTAGACACCTTCTCGAGTGGGTCTTAGCAGCCCAGGCATAATTAGTAAGCGTGGTGGGTTCCGCGCTCCAGATGGAGACTCAGCTGGAAGTTAAAGGGAAGAATGACAAGGAACTTTATGAATTGGAGCTGTAAGTTAACTCTTTGACAGAGAGAGCGAGATGGTGGTGGGGGACAGCCCCCAGTGAAATCAGAGGTGAGAGCACAAAGCAATACAGTAGGCAGACTCTGGTTTTTTTGGGGGGAGATGCTCGAGAATATCCGGGTGGACTCCTGAGGCTCGATCCCGCATTTGCGTATGCCGAGCCTCCTTCCTCATGACCTTTGTCCAGAGTGGAATGCCTCCCCGGCTCCCGGCACATGATCAGTGCATGCTCAGTCACGATATCAGTGCCTGCTCAGCCACGTGATCACTGACGGCACAGTCACGTGATCAGCGCCTCTCAGTCACGTGATCACCGTATGATAAACACGTGATCAGTGAACGACCAGCCACGTGATCACTGCATGCGCGGTCAGGTGGTCAGTTCCTGATCAGCCACCTGATCAGTGCGTGCACAGTCCCCTGATCAGCGCCTGTCAGTCACTGATCACTGCCTGATAAACACGTGATCAGTGCCCGAACAGCCACGTCATCAGTGCATGCGCAGTCACGTGATCAGTGCATGATAGCCACGTGATCAGTGCGTGCACAGTCCCATGATCAGCGCCTGTCAGTCACTGATCATTGCCTGATAAACACGTGATCAGTGCATGATGAGCCATGTGATCAGTGCCCGATCAGCCACGTCATCAGTGCATGCGCAGTCACGTCATCAGTGCATGATAGCCACGTGATCAGTGCATGCTCAGTCACGTGATCTGGACTTGATCAGCCACGTGATCAGTGCCTGCAGAGTCACGTGATCAGGGCCTGCTGAGCTGCGTGATTCCTGCCGGCTCATCTGCATGACAATTGCCATCTGAGCTGCGTGATTCCTGTCGGCTCATCTGCTTGACAATTGCCAGCTGAGCTGCGTGATTCCTGCCTGGTCACGTGCTTGATTATTGCCAGTTGAGCAGCATGATTCGTCACTGCTGAGCTCCATGCTTATTGCCTGCTGATTGCGTGGTTCGTGTCTGCTCAGCTCTTTGAGTATTGCCTCCTGAGGTCCCTGTTCGGTCGCCACCTGCCGGGGACCAGCCCCAACTGATCCAGGGTATTCGAAGGAGAGATGGCCTAGGCGACTATTTATATGCTAATCAGAGATGTCAAGAATAATAGTATGAGGAGAGCTCAGTAGGAAAATTCGGTGGAGAAAAGAGACTGAGTAGCTTGGTTTACGCGGAAGACCAATCAAACTTCAAGACAAGAAGTTTGCACCACTTACGTAGGCCGCAGGCGCCCTCTCGAATAGCGAAAGGTGCCTCACCCTAGACACCTTCTCGAGTGGGTCTTAGCAGCCCAGGCATAATTAGTAAGCGTGGTGGGTTCCGCGCTCCAGATGGAGACTCAGCTGGAAGTTAAAGGGAAGAATGACAAGGAACTTTATGAATTGGAGCTGTAAGTTAACTCTTTGACAGAGAGAGCGAGATGGTGGTGGGGGACAGCCCCCAGTGAAATCAGAGGTGAGAGCACAAAGCAATACAGTAGGCAGACTCCGGTTTTTTTGGGGGGAGATGCTCGAGAATATCCGGGTGGACTCCTGAGGCTCGATCCCGCATTTGCGTATGCCGAGCCTCCTTCCTCATGACCTTTGTCCAGAGTGGAATGCCTCCCCGGCTCCCGGCACATGATCAGTGCATGCTCAGTCACGATATCAGTGCCTGCTCAGCCACGTGATCACTGACGGCACAGTCACGTGATCAGCGCCTCTCAGTCACGTGATCACCGTATGATAAACACGTGATCAGTGAACGACCAGCCACGTGATCACTGCATGCGCGGTCAGGTGGTCAGTTCCTGATCAGCCACCTGATCAGTGCGTGCACAGTCCCCTGATCAGCGCCTGTCAGTCACTGATCACTGCCTGATAAACACGTGATCAGTGCCCGAACAGCCACGTCATCAGTGCATGCGCAGTCACGTGATCAGTGCATGATAGCCACGTGATCAGTGCGTGCACAGTCCCATGATCAGCGCCTGTCAGTCACTGATCATTGCCTGATAAACACGTGATCAGTGCATGATGAGCCATGTGATCAGTGCCCGATCAGCCACGTCATCAGTGCATGCGCAGTCACGTCATCAGTGCATGATAGCCACGTGATCAGTGCATGCTCAGTCACGTGATCTGGACTTGATCAGCCACGTGATCAGTGCCTGCAGAGTCACGTGATCAGGGCCTGCTGAGCTGCGTGATTCCTGCCGGCTCATCTGCATGACAATTGCCATCTGAGCTGCGTGATTCCTGTCGGCTCATCTGCTTGACAATTGCCAGCTGAGCTGCGTGATTCCTGCCTGGTCACGTGCTTGATTATTGCCAGTTGAGCAGCATGATTCGTCACTGCTGAGCTCCATGCTTATTGCCTGCTGATTGCGTGGTTCGTGTCTGCTCAGCTCTTTGAGTATTGCCTCCTGAGGTCCCTGTTCGGTCGCCACCTGCCGGGGACCAGCCCCAACTGATCCAGGGTATTCGAAGGAGAGATGGCCTAGGCGACTATTTATATGCTAATCAGAGATGTCAAGAATAATAGTATGAGGAGAGCTCAGTAGGAAAATTCGGTGGAGAAAAGAGACTGAGTAGCTTGGTTTACGCGGAAGACCAATCAAACTTCAAGACAAGAAGTTTGCACCACTTACGTAGGCCGCAGGCGCCCTCTCGAATAGCGAAAGGTGCCTCACCCTAGACACCTTCTCGAGTGGGTCTTAGCAGCCCAGGCATAATTAGTAAGCGTGGTGGGTTCCGCGCTCCAGATGGAGACTCAGCTGGAAGTTAAAGGGAAGAATGACAAGGAACTTTATGAATTGGAGCTGTAAGTTAACTCTTTGACAGAGAGAGCGAGATGGTGGTGGGGGACAGCCCCCAGTGAAATCAGAGGTGAGAGCACAAAGCAATACAGTAGGCAGACTCCGGTTTTTTTGGGGGAGATGCTCGAGAATATCCGGGTGGACTCCTGAGGCTCGATCCCGCATTTGCGTATGCCGAGCCTCCTTCCTCATGACCTTTGTCCAGAGTGGAATGCCTCCCCGGCTCCCGGCACATGATCAGTGCATGCTCAGTCACGATATCAGTGCCTGCTCAGCCACGTGATCACTGACGGCACAGTCACGTGATCAGCGCCTCTCAGTCACGTGATCACCGTATGATAAACACGTGATCAGTGAACGACCAGCCACGTGATCACTGCATGCGCGGTCAGGTGGTCAGTTCCTGATCAGCCACCTGATCAGTGCGTGCACAGTCCCCTGATCAGCGCCTGTCAGTCACTGATCACTGCCTGATAAACACGTGATCAGTGCCCGAACAGCCACGTCATCAGTGCATGCGCAGTCACGTGATCAGTGCATGATAGCCACGTGATCAGTGCGTGCACAGTCCCATGATCAGCGCCTGTCAGTCACTGATCATTGCCTGATAAACACGTGATCAGTGCATGATGAGCCATGTGATCAGTGCCCGATCAGCCACGTCATCAGTGCATGCGCAGTCACGTCATCAGTGCATGATAGCCACGTGATCAGTGCATGCTCAGTCACGTGATCTGGACTTGATCAGCCACGTGATCAGTGCCTGCAGAGTCACGTGATCAGGGCCTGCTGAGCTGCGTGATTCCTGCCGGCTCATCTGCATGACAATTGCCAGCTGAGCTGCGTGATTCCTGTCGGCTCATCTGCTTGACAATTGCCAGCTGAGCTGCGTGATTCCTGCCTGGTCACGTGCTTGATTATTGCCAGTTGAGCAGCATGATTCGTCACTGCTGAGCTCCATGCTTATTGCCTGCTGATTGCGTGGTTCGTGTCTGCTCAGCTCTTTGAGTATTGCCTCCTGAGGTCCCTGTTCGGTCGCCACCTGCCGGGGACCAGCCCCAACTGATCCAGGGTATTCGAAGGAGAGATGGCCTAGGCGACTATTTATATGCTAATCAGAGATGTCAAGAATAATAGTATGAGGAGAGCTCAGTAGGAAAATTCGGTGGAGAAAAGAGACTGAGTAGCTTGGTTTACGCGGAAGACCAATCAAACTTCAAGACAAGAAGTTTGCACCACTTACGTAGGCCGCAGGCGCCCTCTCGAATAGCGAAAGGTGCCTCACCCTAGACACCTTCTCGAGTGGGTCTTAGCAGCCCAGGCATAATTAGTAAGCGTGGTGGGTTCCGCGCTCCAGATGGAGACTCAGCTGGAAGTTAAAGGGAAGAATGACAAGGAACTTTATGAATTGGAGCTGTAAGTTAACTCTTTGACAGAGAGAGCGAGATGGTGGTGGGGGACAGCCCCCAGTGAAATCAGAGGTGAGAGCACAAAGCAATACAGTAGGCAGACTCCGGTTTTTTTGGGGGGAGATGCTCGAGAATATCCGGGTGGACTCCTGAGGCTCGATCCCGCATTTGCGTATGCCGAGCCTCCTTCCTCATGACCTTTGTCCAGAGTGGAATGCCTCCCCGGCTCCCGGCACATGATCAGTGCATGCTCAGTCACGATATCAGTGCCTGCTCAGCCACGTGATCACTGACGGCACAGTCACGTGATCAGCGCCTCTCAGTCACGTGATCACCGTATGATAAACACGTGATCAGTGAACGACCAGCCACGTGATCACTGCATGCGCGGTCAGGTGGTCAGTTCCTGATCAGCCACCTGATCAGTGCGTGCACAGTCCCCTGATCAGCGCCTGTCAGTCACTGATCACTGCCTGATAAACACGTGATCAGTGCCCGAACAGCCACGTCATCAGTGCATGCGCAGTCACGTGATCAGTGCATGATAGCCACGTGATCAGTGCGTGCACAGTCCCATGATCAGCGCCTGTCAGTCACTGATCATTGCCTGATAAACACGTGATCAGTGCATGATGAGCCATGTGATCAGTGCCCGATGAGCCACGTCATGAGTGCATGCGCAGTCACGTCATCAGTGCATGATAGCCACGTGATCAGTGCATGCTCAGTCACGTGATCTGGACTTGATCAGCCACGTGATCAGCCTGCTGAGCTGCGTGATTCCTGCCGGCTCATCTGCATGACAATTGCCAGCTGAGCTGCGTGATTCCTGCCTGGTCACGTGCTTGATTATTGCCAGTTGAGCAGCATGATTCGTCACTGCTGAGCTCCATGCTTCTTGCCTGCTGATTGCGTGGTTCGTGTCTGCTCAGCTCTTTGAGTATTGCCTCCTGAGGTCCCTGTTCGGTCGCCACCTGCCGGGGACCAGCCCCAACTGATCCAGGGTATTCGAAGGAGAGATGGCCTAGGCGACTATTTATATGCTAATCAGAGATGTCAAGAATAATAGTATGAGGAGAGCTCAGTAGGAAAATTCGGTGGAGAAAAGAGACTGAGTAGCTTGGTTTACGCGGAAGACCAATCAAACTTCAAGACAAGAAGTTTGCACCACTTACGTAGGCCGCAGGCGCCCTCTCGAATAGCGAAAGGTGCCTCACCCTAGACACCTTCTCGAGTGGGTCTTAGCAGCCCAGGCATAATTAGTAAGCGTGGTGGGTTCCGCGCTCCAGATGGAGACTCAGCTGGAAGTTAAAGGGAAGAATGACAAGGAACTTTATGAATTGGAGCTGTAAGTTAACTCTTTGACAGAGAGAGCGAGATGGTGGTGGGGGACAGCCCCCAGTGAAATCAGAGGTGAGAGCACAAAGCAATACAGTAGGCAGACTCCGGTTTTTTTGGGGGGAGATGCTCGAGAATATCCGGGTGGACTCCTGAGGCTCGATCCCGCATTTGCGTATGCCGAGCCTCCTTCCTCATGACCTTTGTCCAGAGTGGAATGCCTCCCCGGCTCCCGGCACATGATCAGTGCATGCTCAGTCACGATATCAGTGCCTGCTCAGCCACGTGATCACTGACGGCACAGTCACGTGATCAGCGCCTCTCAGTCACGTGATCACCGTATGATAAACACGTGATCAGTGAACGACCAGCCACGTGATCACTGCATGCGCGGTCAGGTGGTCAGTTCCTGATCAGCCACCTGATCAGTGCGTGCACAGTCCCCTGATCAGCGCCTGTCAGTCACTGATCACTGCCTGATAAACACGTGATCAGTGCCCGAACAGCCACGTCATCAGTGCATGCGCAGTCACGTGATCAGTGCATGATAGCCACGTGATCAGTGCGTGCACAGTCCCATGATCAGCGCCTGTCAGTCACTGATCATTGCCTGATAAACACGTGATCAGTGCATGATGAGCCATGTGATCAGTGCCCGATCAGCCACGTCATCAGTGCATGCGCAGTCACGTCATCAGTGCATGATAGCCACGTGATCAGTGCATGCTCAGTCACGTGATCTGGACTTGATCAGCCACGTGATCAGTGCCTGCAGAGTCACGTGATCAGGGCCTGCTGAGCTGCGTGATTCCTGCCGGCTCATCTGCATGACAATTGCCAGCTGAGCTGCGTGATTCCTGTCGGCTCATCTGCTTGACAATTGCCAGCTGAGCTGCGTGATTCCTGCCTGGTCACGTGCTTGATTATTGCCAGTTGAGCAGCATGATTCGTCACTGCTGAGCTCCATGCTTATTGCCTGCTGATTGCGTGGTTCGTGTCTGCTCAGCTCTTTGAGTATTGCCTCCTGAGGTCCCTGTTCGGTCGCCACCTGCCGGGGACCAGCCCCAACTGATCCAGGGTATTCGAAGGAGAGATGGCCTAGGCGACTATTTATATGCTAATCAGAGATGTCAAGAATAATAGTATGAGGAGAGCTCAGTAGGAAAATTCGGTGGAGAAAAGAGACTGAGTAGCTTGGTTTACGCGGAAGACCAATCAAACTTCAAGACAAGAAGTTTGCACCACTTACGTAGGCCGCAGGCGCCCTCTCGAATAGCGAAAGGTGCCTCACCCTAGACACCTTCTCGAGTGGGTCTTAGCAGCCCAGGCATAATTAGTAAGCGTGGTGGGTTCCGCGCTCCAGATGGAGACTCAGCTGGAAGTTAAAGGGAAGAATGACAAGGAACTTTATGAATTGGAGCTGTAAGTTAACTCTTTGACAGAGAGAGCGAGATGGTGGTGGGGGACAGCCCCCAGTGAAATCAGAGGTGAGAGCACAAAGCAATACAGTAGGCAGACTCCGGTTTTTTTGGGGGGAGATGCTCGAGAATATCCGGGTGGACTCCTGAGGCTCGATCCCGCATTTGCGTATGCCGAGCCTCCTTCCTCATGACCTTTGTCCAGAGTGGAATGCCTCCCCGGCTCCCGGCACATGATCAGTGCATGCTCAGCCACGTGATCACTGACGGCACAGTCACGTGATCAGCGCCTCTCAGTCACGTGATCACCGTATGATAAACACGTGATCAGTGAACGACCAGCCACGTGATCACTGCATGCGCGGTCAGGTGGTCAGTTCCTGATCAGCCACCTGATCAGTGCGTGCACAGTCCCCTGATCAGCGCCTGTCAGTCACTGATCACTGCCTGATAAACACGTGATCAGTGCCCGAACAGCCACGTCATCAGTGCATGCGCAGTCACGTGATCAGTGCATGATAGCCACGTGATCAGTGCGTGCACAGTCCCATGATCAGCGCCTGTCAGTCACTGATCATTGCCTGATAAACACGTGATCAGTGCATGATGAGCCATGTGATCAGTGCCCGATCAGCCACGTCATCAGTGCATGCGCAGTCACGTCATCAGTGCATGATAGCCACGTGATCAGTGCATGCTCAGTCACGTGATCTGGACTTGATCAGCCACGTGATCAGTGCCTGCAGAGTCACGTGATCAGGGCCTGCTGAGCTGCGTGATTCCTGCCGGCTCATCTGCATGACAATTGCCAGCTGAGCTGCGTGATTCCTGTCGGCTCATCTGCTTGACAATTGCCAGCTGAGCTGCGTGATTCCTGCCTGGTCACGTGCTTGATTATTGCCAGTTGAGCAGCATGATTCGTCACTGCTGAGCTCCATGCTTATTGCCTGCTGATTGCGTGGTTCGTGTCTGCTCAGCTCTTTGAGTATTGCCTCCTGAGGTCCCTGTTCGGTCGCCACCTGCCGGGGACCAGCCCCAACTGATCCAGGGTATTCGAAGGAGAGATGGCCTAGGCGACTATTTATATGCTAATCAGAGATGTCAAGAATAATAGTATGAGGAGAGCTCAGTAGGAAAATTCGGTGGAGAAAAGAGACTGAGTAGCTTGGTTTACGCGGAAGACCAATCAAACTTCAAGACAAGAAGTTTGCACCACTTACGTAGGCCGCAGGCGCCCTCTCGAATAGCGAAAGGTGCCTCACCCTAGACACCTTCTCGAGTGGGTCTTAGCAGCCCAGGCATAATTAGTAAGCGTGGTGGGTTCCGCGCTCCAGATGGAGACTCAGCTGGAAGTTAAAGGGAAGAATGACAAGGAACTTTATGAATTGGAGCTGTAAGTTAACTCTTTGACAGAGAGAGCGAGATGGTGGTGGGGGACAGCCCCCAGTGAAATCAGAGGTGAGAGCACAAAGCAATACAGTAGGCAGACTCCGGTTTTTTTGGGGGGAGATGCTCGAGAATATCCGGGTGGACTCCTGAGGCTCGATCCCGCATTTGCGTATGCCGAGCCTCCTTCCTCATGACCTTTGTCCAGAGTGGAATGCCTCCCCGGCTCCCGGCACATGATCAGTGCATGCTCAGTCACGATATCAGTGCCTGCTCAGCCACGTGATCACTGACGGCACAGTCACGTGATCAGCGCCTCTCAGTCACGTGATCACCGTATGATAAACACGTGATCAGTGAACGACCAGCCACGTGATCACTGCATGCGCGGTCAGGTGGTCAGTTCCTGATCAGCCACCTGATCAGTGCGTGCACAGTCCCCTGATCAGCGCCTGTCAGTCACTGATCACTGCCTGATAAACACGTGATCAGTGCCCGAACAGCCACGTCATCAGTGCATGCGCAGTCACGTGATCAGTGCATGATAGCCACGTGATCAGTGCGTGCACAGTCCCATGATCAGCGCCTGTCAGTCACTGATCATTGCCTGATAAACACGTGATCAGTGCATGATGAGCCATGTGATCAGTGCCCGATCAGCCACGTCATCAGTGCATGCGCAGTCACGTCATCAGTGCATGATAGCCACGTGATCAGTGCATGCTCAGTCACGTGATCTGGACTTGATCAGCCACGTGATCAGTGCCTGCAGAGTCACGTGATCAGGGCCTGCTGAGCTGCGTGATTCCTGCCGGCTCATCTGCATGACAATTGCCAGCTGAGCTGCGTGATTCCTGTCGGCTCATCTGCTTGACAATTGCCAGCTGAGCTGCGTGATTCCTGCCTGGTCACGTGCTTGATTATTGCCAGTTGAGCAGCATGATTCGTCACTGCTGAGCTCCATGCTTATTGCCTGCTGATTGCGTGGTTCGTGTCTGCTCAGCTCTTTGAGTATTGCCTCCTGAGGTCCCTGTTCGGTCGCCACCTGCCGGGGACCAGCCCCAACTGATCCAGGGTATTCGAAGGAGAGATGGCCTAGGCGACTATTTATATGCTAATCAGAGATGTCAAGAATAATAGTATGAGGAGAGCTCAGTAGGAAAATTCGGTGGAGAAAAGAGACTGAGTAGCTTGGTTTACGCGGAAGACCAATCAAACTTCAAGACAAGAAGTTTGCACCACTTACGTAGGCCGCAGGCGCCCTCTCGAATAGCGAAAGGTGCCTCACCCTAGACACCTTCTCGAGTGGGTCTTAGCAGCCCAGGCATAATTAGTAAGCGTGGTGGGTTCCGCGCTCCAGATGGAGACTCAGCTGGAAGTTAAAGGGAAGAATGACAAGGAACTTTATGAATTGGAGCTGTAAGTTAACTCTTTGACAGAGAGAGCGAGATGGTGGTGGGGGACAGCCCCCAGTGAAATCAGAGGTGAGAGCACAAAGCAATACAGTAGGCAGACTCCGGTTTTTTTGGGGGGAGATGCTCGAGAATATCCGGGTGGACTCCTGAGGCTCGATCCCGCATTTGCGTATGCCGAGCCTCCTTCCTCATGACCTTTGTCCAGAGTGGAATGCCTCCCCGGCTCCCGGCACATGATCAGTGCATGCTCAGTCACGATATCAGTGCCTGCTCAGCCACGTGATCACTGACGGCACAGTCACGTGATCAGCGCCTCTCAGTCACGTGATCACCGTATGATAAACACGTGATCAGTGAACGACCAGCCACGTGATCACTGCATGCGCGGTCAGGTGGTCAGTTCCTGATCAGCCACCTGATCAGTGCGTGCACAGTCCCCTGATCAGCGCCTGTCAGTCACTGATCACTGCCTGATAAACACGTGATCAGTGCCCGAACAGCCACGTCATCAGTGCATGCGCAGTCACGTGATCAGTGCATGATAGCCACGTGATCAGTGCGTGCACAGTCCCATGATCAGCGCCTGTCAGTCACTGATCATTGCCTGATAAACACGTGATCAGTGCATGATGAGCCATGTGATCAGTGCCCGATCAGCCACGTCATCAGTGCATGCGCAGTCACGTCATCAGTGCATGATAGCCACGTGATCAGTGCATGCTCAGTCACGTGATCTGGACTTGATCAGCCACGTGATCAGTGCCTGCAGAGTCACGTGATCAGGGCCTGCTGAGCTGCGTGATTCCTGCCGGCTCATCTGCATGACAATTGCCAGCTGAGCTGCGTGATTCCTGCCTGGTCACGTGCTTGATTATTGCCAGTTGAGCAGCATGATTCGTCACTGCTGAGCTCCATGCTTATTGCCTGCTGATTGCGTGGTTCGTGTCTGCTCAGCTCTTTGAGTATTGCCTCCTGAGGTCCCTGTTCGGTCGCCACCTGCCGGGGACCAGCCCCAACTGATCCAGGGTATTCGAAGGAGAGATGGCCTAGGCGACTATTTATATGCTAATCAGAGATGTCAAGAATAATAGTATGAGGAGAGCTCAGTAGGAAAATTCGGTGGAGAAAAGAGACTGAGTAGCTTGGTTTACGCGGAAGACCAATCAAACTTCAAGACAAGAAGTTTGCACCACTTACGTAGGCCGCAGGCGCCCTCTCGAATAGCGAAAGGTGCCTCACCCTAGACACCTTCTCGAGTGGGTCTTAGCAGCCCAGGCATAATTAGTAAGCGTGGTGGGTTCCGCGCTCCAGATGGAGACTCAGCTGGAAGTTAAAGGGAAGAATGACAAGGAACTTTATGAATTGGAGCTGTAAGTTAACTCTTTGACAGAGAGAGCGAGATGGTGGTGGGGGACAGCCCCCAGTGAAATCAGAGGTGAGAGCACAAAGCAATACAGTAGGCAGACTCCGGTTTTTTTGGGGGGAGATGCTCGAGAATATCCGGGTGGACTCCTGAGGCTCGATCCCGCATTTGCGTATGCCGAGCCTCCTTCCTCATGACCTTTGTCCAGAGTGGAATGCCTCCCCGGCTCCCGGCACATGATCAGTGCATGCTCAGTCACGATATCAGTGCCTGCTCAGCCACGTGATCACTGACGGCACAGTCACGTGATCAGCGCCTCTCAGTCACGTGATCACCGTATGATAAACACGTGATCAGTGAACGACCAGCCACGTGATCACTGCATGCGCGGTCAGGTGGTCAGTTCCTGATCAGCCACCTGATCAGTGCGTGCACAGTCCCCTGATCAGCGCCTGTCAGTCACTGATCACTGCCTGATAAACACGTGATCAGTGCCCGAACAGCCACGTCATCAGTGCATGCGCAGTCACGTGATCAGTGCATGATAGCCACGTGATCAGTGCGTGCACAGTCCCATGATCAGCGCCTGTCAGTCACTGATCATTGCCTGATAAACACGTGATCAGTGCATGATGAGCCATGTGATCAGTGCCCGATCAGCCACGTCATCAGTGCATGCGCAGTCACGTCATCAGTGCATGATAGCCACGTGATCAGTGCATGCTCAGTCACGTGATCTGGACTTGATCAGCCACGTGATCAGTGCCTGCAGAGTCACGTGATCAGGGCCTGCTGAGCTGCGTGATTCCTGCCGGCTCATCTGCATGACAATTGCCAGCTGAGCTGCGTGATTCCTGTCGGCTCATCTGCTTGACAATTGCCAGCTGAGCTGCGTGATTCCTGCCTGGTCACGTGCTTGATTATTGCCAGTTGAGCAGCATGATTCGTCACTGCTGAGCTCCATGCTTATTGCCTGCTGATTGCGTGGTTCGTGTCTGCTCAGCTCTTTGAGTATTGCCTCCTGAGGTCCCTGTTCGGTCGCCACCTGCCGGGGACCAGCCCCAACTGATCCAGGGTATTCGAAGGAGAGATGGCCTAGGCGACTATTTATATGCTAATCAGAGATGTCAAGAATAATAGTATGAGGAGAGCTCAGTAGGAAAATTCGGTGGAGAAAAGAGACTGAGTAGCTTGGTTTACGCGGAAGACCAATCAAACTTCAAGACAAGAAGTTTGCACCACTTACGTAGGCCGCAGGCGCCCTCTCGAATAGCGAAAGGTGCCTCACCCTAGACACCTTCTCGAGTGGGTCTTAGCAGCCCAGGCATAATTAGTAAGCGTGGTGGGTTCCGCGCTCCAGATGGAGACTCAGCTGGAAGTTAAAGGGAAGAATGACAAGGAACTTTATGAATTGGAGCTGTAAGTTAACTCTTTGACAGAGAGAGCGAGATGGTGGTGGGGGACAGCCCCCAGTGAAATCAGAGGTGAGAGCACAAAGCAATACAGTAGGCAGACTCCGGTTTTTTTGGGGGAGATGCTCGAGAATATCCGGGTGGACTCCTGAGGCTCGATCCCGCATTTGCGTATGCCGAGCCTCCTTCCTCATGACCTTTGTCCAGAGTGGAATGCCTCCCCGGCTCCCGGCACATGATCAGTGCATGCTCAGTCACGATATCAGTGCCTGCTCAGCCACGTGATCACTGACGGCACAGTCACGTGATCAGCGCCTCTCAGTCACGTGATCACCGTATGATAAACACGTGATCAGTGAACGACCAGCCACGTGATCACTGCATGCGCGGTCAGGTGGTCAGTTCCTGATCAGCCACCTGATCAGTGCGTGCACAGTCCCCTGATCAGCGCCTGTCAGTCACTGATCACTGCCTGATAAACACGTGATCAGTGCCCGAACAGCCACGTCATCAGTGCATGCGCAGTCACGTGATCAGTGCATGATAGCCACGTGATCAGTGCGTGCACAGTCCCATGATCAGCGCCTGTCAGTCACTGATCATTGCCTGATAAACACGTGATCAGTGCATGATGAGCCATGTGATCAGTGCCCGATCAGCCACGTCATCAGTGCATGCGCAGTCACGTCATCAGTGCATGATAGCCACGTGATCAGTGCATGCTCAGTCACGTGATCTGGACTTGATCAGCCACGTGATCAGTGCCTGCAGAGTCACGTGATCAGGGCCTGCTGAGCTGCGTGATTCCTGCCGGCTCATCTGCATGACAATTGCCAGCTGAGCTGCGTGATTCCTGTCGGCTCATCTGCTTGACAATTGCCAGCTGAGCTGCGTGATTCCTGCCTGGTCACGTGCTTGATTATTGCCAGTTGAGCAGCATGATTCGTCACTGCTGAGCTCCATGCTTATTGCCTGCTGATTGCGTGGTTCGTGTCTGCTCAGCTCTTTGAGTATTGCCTCCTGAGGTCCCTGTTCGGTCGCCACCTGCCGGGGACCAGCCCCAACTGATCCAGGGTATTCGAAGGAGAGATGGCCTAGGCGACTATTTATATGCTAATCAGAGATGTCAAGAATAATAGTATGAGGAGAGCTCAGTAGGAAAATTCGGTGGAGAAAAGAGACTGAGTAGCTTGGTTTACGCGGAAGACCAATCAAACTTCAAGACAAGAAGTTTGCACCACTTACGTAGGCCGCAGGCGCCCTCTCGAATAGCGAAAGGTGCCTCACCCTAGACACCTTCTCGAGTGGGTCTTAGCAGCCCAGGCATAATTAGTAAGCGTGGTGGGTTCCGCGCTCCAGATGGAGACTCAGCTGGAAGTTAAAGGGAAGAATGACAAGGAACTTTATGAATTGGAGCTGTAAGTTAACTCTTTGACAGAGAGAGCGAGATGGTGGTGGGGGACAGCCCCCAGTGAAATCAGAGGTGAGAGCACAAAGCAATACAGTAGGCAGACTCCGGTTTTTTTGGGGGGAGATGCTCGAGAATATCCGGGTGGACTCCTGAGGCTCGATCCCGCATTTGCGTATGCCGAGCCTCCTTCCTCATGACCTTTGTCCAGAGTGGAATGCCTCCCCGGCTCCCGGCACATGATCAGTGCATGCTCAGTCACGATATCAGTGCCTGCTCAGCCACGTGATCACTGACGGCACAGTCACGTGATCAGCGCCTCTCAGTCACGTGATCACCGTATGATAAACACGTGATCAGTGAACGACCAGCCACGTGATCACTGCATGCGCGGTCAGGTGGTCAGTTCCTGATCAGCCACCTGATCAGTGCGTGCACAGTCCCCTGATCAGCGCCTGTCAGTCACTGATCACTGCCTGATAAACACGTGATCAGTGCCCGAACAGCCACGTCATCAGTGCATGCGCAGTCACGTGATCAGTGCATGATAGCCACGTGATCAGTGCGTGCACAGTCCCATGATCAGCGCCTGTCAGTCACTGATCATTGCCTGATAAACACGTGATCAGTGCATGATGAGCCATGTGATCAGTGCCCGATCAGCCACGTCATCAGTGCATGCGCAGTCACGTCATCAGTGCATGATAGCCACGTGATCAGTGCATGCTCAGTCACGTGATCTGGACTTGATCAGCCACGTGATCAGTGCCTGCAGAGTCACGTGATCAGGGCCTGCTGAGCTGCGTGATTCCTGCCGGCTCATCTGCATGACAATTGCCATCTGAGCTGCGTGATTCCTGTCGGCTCATCTGCTTGACAATTGCCAGCTGAGCTGCGTGATTCCTGCCTGGTCACGTGCTTGATTATTGCCAGTTGAGCAGCATGATTCGTCACTGCTGAGCTCCATGCTTATTGCCTGCTGATTGCGTGGTTCGTGTCTGCTCAGCTCTTTGAGTATTGCCTCCTGAGGTCCCTGTTCGGTCGCCACCTGCCGGGGACCAGCCCCAACTGATCCAGGGTATTCGAAGGAGAGATGGCCTAGGCGACTATTTATATGCTAATCAGAGATGTCAAGAATAATAGTATGAGGAGAGCTCAGTAGGAAAATTCGGTGGAGAAAAGAGACTGAGTAGCTTGGTTTACGCGGAAGACCAATCAAACTTCAAGACAAGAAGTTTGCACCACTTACGTAGGCCGCAGGCGCCCTCTCGAATAGCGAAAGGTGCCTCACCCTAGACACCTTCTCGAGTGGGTCTTAGCAGCCCAGGCATAATTAGTAAGCGTGGTGGGTTCCGCGCTCCAGATGGAGACTCAGCTGGAAGTTAAAGGGAAGAATGACAAGGAACTTTATGAATTGGAGCTGTAAGTTAACTCTTTGACAGAGAGAGCGAGATGGTGGTGGGGGACAGCCCCCAGTGAAATCAGAGGTGAGAGCACAAAGCAATACAGTAGGCAGACTCCGGTTTTTTTGGGGGGAGATGCTCGAGAATATCCGGGTGGACTCCTGAGGCTCGATCCCGCATTTGCGTATGCCGAGCCTCCTTCCTCATGACCTTTGTCCAGAGTGGAATGCCTCCCCGGCTCCCGGCACATGATCAGTGCATGCTCAGTCACGATATCAGTGCCTGCTCAGCCACGTGATCACTGACGGCACAGTCACGTGATCAGCGCCTCTCAGTCACGTGATCACCGTATGATAAACACGTGATCAGTGAACGACCAGCCACGTGATCACTGCATGCGCGGTCAGGTGGTCAGTTCCTGATCAGCCACCTGATCAGTGCGTGCACAGTCCCCTGATCAGCGCCTGTCAGTCACTGATCACTGCCTGATAAACAGGTGATCAGTGCCCGATCAGCCACGTCATCAGTGCATGCGCAGTCACGTCATCAGTGCATGATAGCCACGTGATCAGTGCATGCTAAGTCACGTGATCTGGACTTGATCAGCCACGTGATCAGTGCCTGCAGAGTCACGTGATCAGGGCCTGCTGAGCTGCGTGATTCCTGCCGGCTCATCTGCATGACAATTGCCATCTGAGCTGCGTGATTCCTGTCGGCTCATCTGCTTGACAATTGCCAGCTGAGCTGCGTGATTCCTGCCTGGTCACGTGCTTGATTATTGCCAGTTGAGCAGCATGATTCGTCACTGCTGAGCTCCATGCTTATTGCCTGCTGATTGCGTGGTTCGTGTCTGCTCAGCTCTTTGAGTATTGCCTCCTGAGGTCCCTGTTCGGTCGCCACCTGCCGGGGACCAGCCCCAACTGATCCAGGGTATTCGAAGGAGAGATGGCCTAGGCGACTATTTATATGCTAATCAGAGATGTCAAGAATAATAGTATGAGGAGAGCTCAGTAGGAAAATTCGGTGGAGAAAAGAGACTGAGTAGCTTGGTTTACGCGGAAGACCAATCAAACTTCAAGACAAGAAGTTTGCACCACTTACGTAGGCCGCAGGCGCCCTCTCGAATAGCGAAAGGTGCCTCACCCTAGACACCTTCTCGAGTGGGTCTTAGCAGCCCAGGCATAATTAGTAAGCGTGGTGGGTTCCGCGCTCCAGATGGAGACTCAGCTGGAAGTTAAAGGGAAGAATGACAAGGAACTTTATGAATTGGAGCTGTAAGTTAACTCTTTGACAGAGAGAGCGAGATGGTGGTGGGGGACAGCCCCCAGTGAAATCAGAGGTGAGAGCACAAAGCAATACAGTAGGCAGACTCCGGTTTTTTTGGGGGAGATGCTCGAGAATATCCGGGTGGACTCCTGAGGCTCGATCCCGCATTTGCGTATGCCGAGCCTCCTTCCTCATGACCTTTGTCCAGAGTGGAATGCCTCCCCGGCTCCCGGCACATGATCAGTGCATGCTCAGTCACGATATCAGTGCCTGCTCAGCCACGTGATCACTGACGGCACAGTCACGTGATCAGCGCCTCTCAGTCACGTGATCACCGTATGATAAACACGTGATCAGTGAACGACCAGCCACGTGATCACTGCATGCGCGGTCAGGTGGTCAGTTCCTGATCAGCCACCTGATCAGTGCGTGCACAGTCCCCTGATCAGCGCCTGTCAGTCACTGATCACTGCCTGATAAACACGTGATCAGTGCCCGAACAGCCACGTCATCAGTGCATGCGCAGTCACGTGATCAGTGCATGATAGCCACGTGATCAGTGCGTGCACAGTCCCATGATCAGCGCCTGTCAGTCACTGATCATTGCCTGATAAACACGTGATCAGTGCATGATGAGCCATGTGATCAGTGCCTGATCAGCCACGTCATCAGTGCATGCGCAGTCACGTCATCAGTGCATGATAGCCACGTGATCAGTGCATGCTCAGTCACGTGATCTGGACTTGATCAGCCACGTGATCAGTGCCTGCAGAGTCACGTGATCAGGGCCTGCTGAGCTGCGTGATTCCTGCCGGCTCATCTGCATGACAATTGCCATCTGAGCTGCGTGATTCCTGTCGGCTCATCTGCTTGACAATTGCCAGCTGAGCTGCGTGATTCCTGCCTGGTCACGTGCTTGATTATTGCCAGTTGAGCAGCATGATTCGTCACTGCTGAGCTCCATGCTTATTGCCTGCTGATTGCGTGGTTCGTGTCTGCTCAGCTCTTTGAGTATTGCCTCCTGAGGTCCCTGTTCGGTCGCCACCTGCCGGGGACCAGCCCCAACTGATCCAGGGTATTCGAAGGAGAGATGGCCTAGGCGACTATTTATATGCTAATCAGAGATGTCAAGAATAATAGTATGAGGAGAGCTCAGTAGGAAAATTCGGTGGAGAAAAGAGACTGAGTAGCTTGGTTTACGCGGAAGACCAATCAAACTTCAAGACAAGAAGTTTGCACCACTTACGTAGGCCGCAGGCGCCCTCTCGAATAGCGAAAGGTGCCTCACCCTAGACACCTTCTCGAGTGGGTCTTAGCAGCCCAGGCATAATTAGTAAGCGTGGTGGGTTCCGCGCTCCAGATGGAGACTCAGCTGGAAGTTAAAGGGAAGAATGACAAGGAACTTTATGAATTGGAGCTGTAAGTTAACTCTTTGACAGAGAGAGCGAGATGGTGGTGGGGGACAGCCCCCAGTGAAATCAGAGGTGAGAGCACAAAGCAATACAGTAGGCAGACTCCGGTTTTTTTGGGGGGAGATGCTCGAGAATATCCGGGTGGACTCCTGAGGCTCGATCCCGCATTTGCGTATGCCGAGCCTCCTTCCTCATGACCTTTGTCCAGAGTGGAATGCCTCCCCGGCTCCCGGCACATGATCAGTGCATGCTCAGTCACGATATCAGTGCCTGCTCAGCCACGTGATCACTGACGGCACAGTCACGTGATCAGCGCCTCTCAGTCACGTGATCACCGTATGATAAACACGTGATCAGTGAACGACCAGCCACGTGATCACTGCATGCGCGGTCAGGTGGTCAGTTCCTGATCAGCCACCTGATCAGTGCGTGCACAGTCCCCTGATCAGCGCCTGTCAGTCACTGATCACTGCCTGATAAACACGTGATCAGTGCCCGAACAGCCACGTCATCAGTGCATGCGCAGTCACGTGATCAGTGCATGATAGCCACGTGATCAGTGCGTGCACAGTCCCATGATCAGCGCCTGTCAGTCACTGATCATTGCCTGATAAACACGTGATCAGTGCATGATGAGCCATGTGATCAGTGCCTGATCAGCCACGTCATCAGTGCATGCGCAGTCACGTCATCAGTGCATGATAGCCACGTGATCAGTGCATGCTCAGTCACGTGATCTGGACTTGATCAGCCACGTGATCAGTGCCTGCAGAGTCACGTGATCAGGGCCTGCTGAGCTGCGTGATTCCTGCCGGCTCATCTGCATGACAATTGCCAGCTGAGCTGCGTGATTCCTGCCTGGTCACGTGCTTGATTATTGCCAGTTGAGCAGCATGATTCGTCACTGCTGAGCTCCATGCTTATTGCCTGCTGATTGCGTGGTTCGTGTCTGCTCAGCTCTTTGAGTATTGCCTCCTGAGGTCCCTGTTCGGTCGCCACCTGCCGGGGACCAGCCCCAACTGATCCAGGGTATTCGAAGGAGAGATGGCCTAGGCGACTATTTATATGCTAATCAGAGATGTCAAGAATAATAGTATGAGGAGAGCTCAGTAGGAAAATTCGGTGGAGAAAAGAGACTGAGTAGCTTGGTTTACGCGGAAGACCAATCAAACTTCAAGACAAGAAGTTTGCACCACTTACGTAGGCCGCAGGCGCCCTCTCGAATAGCGAAAGGTGCCTCACCCTAGACACCTTCTCGAGTGGGTCTTAGCAGCCCAGGCATAATTAGTAAGCGTGGTGGGTTCCGCGCTCCAGATGGAGACTCAGCTGGAAGTTAAAGGGAAGAATGACAAGGAACTTTATGAATTGGAGCTGTAAGTTAACTCTTTGACAGAGAGAGCGAGATGGTGGTGGGGGACAGCCCCCAGTGAAATCAGAGGTGAGAGCACAAAGCAATACAGTAGGCAGACTCCGGTTTTTTTGGGGGGAGATGCTCGAGAATATCCGGGTGGACTCCTGAGGCTCGATCCCGCATTTGCGTATGCCGAGCCTCCTTCCTCATGACCTTTGTCCAGAGTGGAATGCCTCCCCGGCTCCCGGCACATGATCAGTGCATGCTCAGTCACGATATCAGTGCCTGCTCAGCCACGTGATCACTGACGGCACAGTCACGTGATCAGCGCCTCTCAGTCACGTGATCACCGTATGATAAACACGTGATCAGTGAACGACCAGCCACGTGATCACTGCATGCGCGGTCAGGTGGTCAGTTCCTGATCAGCCACCTGATCAGTGCGTGCACAGTCCCCTGATCAGCGCCTGTCAGTCACTGATCACTGCCTGATAAACACGTGATCAGTGCCCGAACAGCCACGTCATCAGTGCATGCGCAGTCACGTGATCAGTGCATGATAGCCACGTGATCAGTGCGTGCACAGTCCCATGATCAGCGCCTGTCAGTCACTGATCATTGCCTGATAAACACGTGATCAGTGCATGATGAGCCATGTGATCAGTGCCTGATCAGCCACGTCATCAGTGCATGCGCAGTCACGTCATCAGTGCATGATAGCCACGTGATCAGTGCATGCTCAGTCACGTGATCTGGACTTGATCAGCCAGGTGATCAGTGCCTGCAGAGTCACGTGATCAGGGCCTGCTGAGCTGCGTGATTCCTGCCGGCTCATCTGCATGCCAATTGCCAGCTGAGCTGCGTGATTCCTGTCGGCTCATCTGCTTGACAATTGCCAGCTGAGCTGCGTGATTCCTGCCTGGTCACGTGCTTGATTATTGACAGTTGAGCAGCATGATTCGTCACTGCTGAGCTCCATGCTTATTGCCTGCTGATTGCGTGGTTCGTGTCTGCTCAGCTCTTTGAGTATCGCCTCCTGAGGTCCCTGTTCGGTCGCCACCTGCCGGGGACCAGCCCCAACTGATCCAGGGAATTCGAAGGAGAGATGGCCTAGGCGACTATTTATATGCTAATCAGAGATGTCAAGAATAATAGTATGAGGAGAGCTCAGTATGAAAATTCGGTGGAGAAAAGAGACTGAGTAGCTAGGTTTACGCGGAAGACCAATCAAACTTCAAGACAAGAAGTTTGCACCACTTACGTAGGCCGCAGGCGCCCTCTCGAATAGCGAAAGGTGCCTCACCCTAGACACCTTCTCGAGTGGGTCTTAGCAGCCCAGGCATAATTAGTAAGCGTGGTGGGTTCCGCGCTCCAGATGGAGACTCAGCTGGAAGTTAAAGGGAAGAATGACAAGGAACTATGAATTGGAGCTGTAAGTTAACTCTTTGACAGAGAGAGCGAGATGGTGGTGGGGGACAGCGCCCAGTGAAATCAGAGGTGAGAACACAAAGCAATACAGTACGCAGACTCCGGTTTTTTTGGGGGGAGATGCTCGAGAATATCCGGGTGGACTCCTGAGGCTCGATCCCGCATTTGCGTATGCCGAGCCTCCTTCCTCATGACCTTTGTCCAGAGTGGAATGCCTCCCCGGCTCCCGGCACATGATCAGTGCATGCTCAGTCACGATATCAGTGCATGCTCAGCCACGTGATCACTGACGGCAGAGTCACGTGATGAGCGCCTCTCAGTCACGTGATCACCGTATGATAAACACGTGATCAGTGAACGACCAGCCACGTGATCACTGCATGCGCGGTCAGGTGGTCAGTTCCTGATCAGCCACCTGATCAGTGCGTGCACAGTCCCCTGATCAGCGCCTGTCAGTCACTGATCACTGCCTGATAAACACGTGATCAGTGCCCGAACAGCCACGTCATCAGTGCATGCGCAGTCACGTGATCAGTGCATGATAGCCACGTGATCAGTGCGTGCACAGTCCCATGATCAGCGCCTGTCAGTCACTGATCATTGCCTGATAAACACGTGATCAGTGCATGATGAGCCATGTGATCAGTGCCTGATCAGCCACGTCATCAGTGCATGCGCAGTCACGTCATCAGTGCATGATAGCCACGTGATCAGTGCATGCTCAGTCACGTGATCTGGACTTGATCAGCCAGGTGATCAGTGCCTGCAGAGTCACGTGATCAGGGCCTGCTGAGCTGCGTCATTCCTGCCGGCTCATCTGCATGACAATTGCCATCTGAGCTGCGTGATTCCTGTCGGCTCATCTGCTTGACAATTGCCAGCTGAGCTGCGTGATTCCTGCCTGGTAACGTGCTTGATTATTGCCAGTTGAGCAGCATGATTCGTCACTGCTGAGCTCCATGCTTATTGCCTGCTGATTGCGTGGTTCGTGTCTGCTCAGCTCTTTGAGTATCGCCTCCTGAGGTCCCTGTTCGGTCGCCACCTGCCGGTGACCAGCCCCAACTGATCCAGGGTATTCGAAGGAGAGATGGCCTAGGCAACTATTTATATGCTAATCAGAGATGTCAAGAATAATAGTATGAGGAGAGCTCAGTGGGAAAATTCGGTGGAGAAAAGAGACTGAGTAGCTTGGTTTACGCGGAAGACCAATCAAACTTCAAGACAAGAAGTTTGCACCACTTACGTAGGCCACAGGCGCCCTCTCGAATAGCGAAAGGTGCCTCACCCTAGACAACTTCTCGAGTGGGTCTTAGCAGCCCAGGCATAATTAATAAGCGTGGTGGGTTCCGCGCTCCAGATGGAGACTCAGCTGGAAGTTAAAGGGAAGAATGACAAGGAACTTTATGAATTGGAGCTCTAAGTTAACACTTTGACAGAGAGAGCGAGATGGTGGTGGGGGACAGCACCCAGTGAAATCAGAGGTGAGAACACAAAGCAATACAGTACGCAGACTCCGGTTTTTTTGGGGGAGATGCTCGAGAATATCCGGGTGGACTCCTGAGGCTCGATCCCGCATTTGCGTATGCCGAGCCTCCTTCCTCATGACCTTTGTCCAGAGTGGAATGCCTCCCCGGCTCCCGGCACATGATCAGTGCATGCTCAGTCACGATATCAGTGCATGCTCAGCCACGTGATCACTGACGTCAGAGTCACGTGATGAGCGCCTCTCAGTCACGTGATCACCGTATGATAAACACGTGATCAGTGAACGACCAGCCACGTGATCACTGCATGCGCGGTCAGGTGGTCAGTTCCTGATCAGCCACCTGATCAGTGCGTGCACAGTCCCCTGATCAGCGCCTGTCAGTCACTGATCACTGCCTGATAAACACGTGATCAGTGCCCGAACAGCCACGTCATCAGTGCATGCGCAGTCACGTGATCAGTGCATGATAGCCACGTGATCAGTGCGTGCAGAGTCCCATGATCAGCGCCTGTCAGTCACTGATCATTGCCTGATAAACACGTGATCAGTGCATGATGAGCCATGTGATCAGTGCCTGATCAGCCACGTCATCAGTGCATGCGCAGTCACGTCATCAGTGCATGATAGCCACGTGATCAGTGCATGCTCAGTCACGTGATCTGGACTTGATCAGCCAGGTGATCAGTGCCTGCAGAGTCACGTGATCAGGGCCTGCTGAGCTGCGTGATTCCTGCCGGCTCATCTGCATGACAATTGCCATCTGAGCTGCGTGATTCCTGTCGGCTCATCTGCTTGACAATTGCCAGCTGAGCTGCGTGATTCCTGCCTGGTCACGTGCTTGTTTATTGCCAGTTGAGCAGCATGATTCGTCACTGCTGAGCTCCATGCTTATTGCCTCCTGATTTCGTGGTTCGTGTCTGCTCAGCTCTTTGAGTATCGCCTCCTGAGGTCCCTGTTCGGTCGCCACCTGCCGGGGACCAGCCCCAACCGATCCAGGGTATTCGAAGGAGAGATGGCCTAGGCGACTATTTATATGCTAATCAGAGATGTCAAGAATAATAGTATGAGGAGAGCTCAGTAGGAAAATTCGGTGGAGAAAAGAGACTGAGTAGCTTGGTTTACGCGGAAGACCAATCAAACTTCAAGACAAGAAGTTTGCACCACTTACGTAGGCCGCAGGCGCCCTCTCGAATAGCGAAAGGTGCCTCACCCTAGACACCTTCTCGAGTGGGTCTTAGCAGCCCAGGCATAATTAGTAAGCGTGGTGGGTTCCGCGCTCCAGATGGAGACTCAGCTGGAAGTTAAAGGGAAGAATGACAAGGAACTTTATGAATTGGAGCTGTAAGTTAACTCTTTGACAGAGAGAGCGAGATGGTGGTGGGGGACAGCCCCCAGTTAAATCAGAGGTGAGAGCACAAAGCAATACAGTAGGCAGACTCTGGTTTTTTTGGGGGAGATGCTCGAGAATATCCGGGTGGACTCCTGAGGCTCGATCCCGCATTTGCGTATGCCGAGCCTCCTTCCTCATGACCTTTGTCCAGAGTGGAATGCCTCCCCGGCTCCCGGCACATGATCAGTGCATGCTCAGTCACGGTATCAGTGCCTGCTCAGCCACGTGATCACTGACGGCACAGTCACGTGATCAGCGCCTCTCAGTCACGTGATCACCGTAGGATAAACACGTGATCAGTGAACGACCAGCCACGTGATCACTGCATGCGCGGTCAGGTGGTCAGTTCCTGATCAGCCACCTGATCAGTGCGTGCACAGTCCCCTGATCAGCGCCTGTCAGTCCCTGATCACTGCCTGATAAACACGTGATCAGTGCCCGAACAGCCACGTCATCAGTGCATGCGCAGTCACGTCATCAGTGCATGATAGCCACGTGATCAGTGCATGCTCAGTCACGTGATCTGGACTTGATCAGCCACGTGATCAGTGCCTGCAGAGTCACGTGATCAGGGCCTGCTGAGCTGTGTGATTCCTGCCGGCTCATCTGCATGACAATTGCCATCTGAGCTGCGTGATTCCTGTCGGCTCATCTGCTTGACAATTGCCAGCTGAGCTGCGTGATTCCTGCCTGGTCACGTGCTTGATTATTGCCAGTTGAGCAGCATGATTCGTCACTGCTGAGCTCCATGCTTATTGCCTCCTGATTGCGTGGTTCGTGTCTGCTCAGCTCTTTGAGTATCGCCTCCTGAGGTCCCTGTTCGGTCCCCACCTGCCGGGGACCAGCCCCAACCGATCCAGGGTATTCGAAGGAGAGATGGCCTAGGCGACTATTTATATGCTAATCAGAGATGTCAAGAATAAGAGTATGAGGAGAGCTCAGTAGGAAAATTCGGTGGAGAAAAGAGACTGAGTAGCTTGGTTTAAGCGGAAGACCAATCAAACTTCAAGACAAGAAGTTTGCACCACTTACGTAGGCCGCAGGCGCCCTCTCGAATAGCGAAAGGTGCCTCACCCTAGACACCTTCTCGAGTGGGTCTTAGCAGCCCAGGCATAATTAGTAAGCGTGGTGGGTTCCGCGCTCCAGATGGAGACTCAGCTGGAAGTTAAAGGGAAGAATGACAAGAAACTTTATGAATTGGAGCTGTAAGTTAACTTTTTGACAGAGAGAGCGAGATGGTGGTGGGGGACAGCCCCCAGTGAAATCAGAGGTGAGAACACAAAGCAATACAGTACGCAGACTCCGGTTTTTTTGGGGGAGATGCTCGAGAATATCCGGGTGGACTCCTGAGGCTCGATCCCGCATTTGCGTATGCCGAGCCTCCTTCCTCATGACCTTTGTCCAGAGTGGAAGGCCTCCCCGGCTCCCGGCACATGATCAGTGCATGCTCAGTCACGGTATCAGTGCCTGCTCAGCCACGTGATCACTGATGGCACAGTCACGTGATCAGCGCCTCTCAGTCACGTGATCACCGTATGATAAACACGTGATCAGTGAACGACCAGCCACGTGATCACTGCATGCGCGGTCAGGTGGTCAGTTCCTGATCAGCCACCTGATCAGTACGTGCACAGTCCCCTGATCAGCTCCTGTCAGTCACTGATCACTGCCTGATAAACACGTGATCAGTGCCCGAACAGGCACGTCATCAGTGCATGCGCAGTCACGTGATCAGTGCATGATAGCCACGTGATCAGTGCGTGCACAGTCCCATGATCAGCGCCTGTCAGTCACTGATCATTGCCTGATAAACACGTGATCAGTGCATGATGAGCCATGTGATCAGTGCCCGATCAGCCACGTCATCAGTGCATGCGCAGTCACGTCATCAGTGCATGATAGCCACGTGATCAGTGCATGCTCAGTCACGTGATCTGGACTTGATCAGCCACGTGATCAGTGCCTGCAGAGTCACGTGATCAGGGCCTGCTGAGCTGTGTGATTCCTGCCGGCTCATCTGCATGACAATTGCCATCTGAGCTGCGTGATTCCTGTCGGCTCATCTGCTTGACAATTGCCAGCTGAGCTGCGTGATTCCTGCCTGGTCACGTGCTTGATTATTGCCAGTTGAGCAGCATGATTCGTCACTGCTGAGCTCCATGCTTATTGCCTCCTGATTGCGTGGTTCGTGTCTGCTCAGCTCTTTGAGTATCGCCTCCTGAGGTCCCTGTTCGGTCCCCACCTGCCGGGGACCAGCCCCAACCGATCCAGGGTATTCGAAGGAGAGATGGCCTAGGCGACTATTTATATGCTAATCAGAGATGTCAAGAATAAGAGTATGAGGAGAGCTCAGTAGGAAAATTCGGTGGAGAAAAGAGACTGAGTAGCTTGGTTTAAGCGGAAGACCAATCAAACTTCAAGACAAGAAGTTTGCACCACTTACGTAGGCCGCAGGCGCCCTCTCGAATAGCGAAAGGTGCCTCACCCTAGACACCTTCTCGAGTGGGTCTTAGCAGCCCAGGCATAATTAGTAAGCGTGGTGGGTTCCGCGCTCCAGATGGAGACTCAGCTGGAAGTTAAAGGGAAGAATGACAAGAAACTTTATGAATTGGAGCTGTAAGTTAACTCTTTGACAGAGAGAGCGAGATGGTGGTGGGGGACAGCACCCAGTGAAATCAGAGGTGAGAACACAAAGCAATACAGTACGCAGACTCCGGTTTTTTTGGGGGGAGATGCTCGAGAATATCCGGGTGGACTCCTGAGGCTCGATCCCGCATTTGCGTATGCGAGCCTCCTTCCTCATGACCTTTGTCCAGAGTGGAAGGCCTCCCCGTCTCCCGGCACATGATCAGTGCATGCTCAGTCACGGTATCAGTGCCTGCTCAGCCACGTGATCACTGATGGCACAGTCACGTGATCAGCGCCTCTCAGTCACGTAATCACCGTATGATAAACACGTGATCAGTGAACGACCAGCCACGTGATCACTGCATGCGCGGTCAGGTGGTCAGTTCCTGATGAGCCACCTGATCAGTGCGTGCACAGTCCCCTGATCAGCTCCTGTCAGTCACTGATCACTGCCTGATAAACACGTGATCAGTGCCCGAACAGGCACGTCATCAGTGCATGCGCAGTCACGTGATCAGTGCATGATAGCCACGTGATCAGTGCGTGCACAGTCCCATGATCAGCGCCTGTCAGTCACTGATCATTGCCTGATAAACACGTGATCAGTGCATGATGAGCCATGTGATCAGTGCCTGATCAGCCACGTCATCAGTGCATGCGCAGTCACGTCATCAGTGCATGATAGCCACGTGATCAGTGCATGCTCAGTCACGTGATCTGGACTTGATCAGCCACGTGATCAGCGCCTGCAGAGTCACGTGATCAGGGCCTGCTGAGCTGCGTGATTCCTGCCGGCTCATCTGCATGACAATTGCCAGCTGAGCTGCGTGATTCCTGCCTGGTCACGTGCTTGATTATTGACAGTTGAGCAGCATGATTCGTCACTGCTGAGCTCCATGCTTATTGCCTGCTGATTGCGTGGTTCGTGTCTGCTCAGCTCTTTGAGTATTGCCTCCTGAGGTCCCTGTTCGGTCGCCACCTGCCGGGGACCAGCCCCAACTGATCCAGGGAATTCGAAGGAGAGATGGCCTAGGCGACTATTTATATGCTAATCAGAGATGTCAAGAATAATAGTATGAGGAGAGCTCAGTATGAAAATTCGGTGGAGAAAAGAGACTGAGTAGCTAGGTTTACGCGGAAGACCAATCAAACTTCAAGACAAGAAGTTTGCACCACTTACGTAGGCCGCAGGCGCCCTCTCGAATAGCGAAAGGTGCCTCACCCTAGACACCTTCTCGAGTGGGTCTTAGCAGCCCAGGCATAATTAGTAAGCGTGGTGGGTTCCGCGCTCCAGATGGAGACTCAGCTGGAAGTTAAAGGGAAGAATGACAAGGAACTTTATGAATTGGAGCTGTAAGTTAACTCTTTGACAGAGAGAGCGAGATGGTGGTGGGGGACAGCCCCCAGTGAAATCAGAGGTGAGAACACAAAGCAATACAGTACGCAGACTCCGGTTTTTTTGGGGGGAGATGCTCGAGAATATCCGGGTGGACTCCTGAGGCTCGATCCCGCATTTGCGTATGCCGAGCCTCCTTCCTCATGACCTTTGTCCAGAGTGGAATGCCTCCCCGGCTCCCGGCACATGATCAGTGCATGCTCAGTCACGATATCAGTGCCTGCTCAGCCACGTGATCACTGAAGGCAGAGTCACGTGATCAGCGCCTCTCAGTCACGTGATCACCGTATGATAAACACGTGATCAGTGAACGACCAGCCACGTGATCACTGCATGCGCGGTCAGGTGGTCAGTTCCTGATCAGCCACCTGATCAGTGCGTGCACAGTCCCCTGATAAGCGCCTGTCAGTCACTGATCACTGCCTGATAAACACGTGATCAGTGCCCGAACAGCCACGTCATCAGTGCATGCGCAGTCACGTGATCAGTGCATGATAGCCACGTGATCAGTGCGTGCACAGTCCCATGATCAGCGCCTGTCAGTCACTGATCATTGCCTGATAAACACGTGATCAGTGCATGATGAGCCATGTGATCAGTGCCTGATCAGCCACGTCATCAGTGCATGCGCAGTCACGTCATCAGTGCATGATAGCCACGTGATCAGTGCATGCTCAGTCACGTGATCTGGACTTGATCAGCCAGGTGATCAGTGCCTGCAGAGTCACGTGATCAGGGCCTGCTGAGCTGCGTGATTCCTGCCGGCTCATCTGCATGACAATTGCCAGCTGAGCTGCGTGATTCCTGTCGGCTCATCTGCTTGACAATTGCCAGCTGAGCTGCGTGATTCCTGCCTGGTCACGTGCTTGATTATTGCCAGTTGAGCAGCATGATTCGTCACTGCTGAGCTCCATGCTTATTGCCTGCTGATTGCGTGGTTCGTGTCTGCTCAGCTCTTTGAGTATCGCCTCCTGAGGTCCCTGTTCGGTCGCCACCTGCCGGTGACCAGCCCCAACTGATCCAGGGTATTCGAAGGAGAGATGGCCTAGGCAACTATTTATATGCTAATCAGAGATGTCAAGAATAATAGTATGAGGAGAGCTCAGTGGGAAAATTCGGTGGAGAAAAGAGACTGAGTAGCTTGGTTTATGCGGAAGACCAATCAAACTTCAAGACAAGAAGTTTGCACCACTTACGTAGGCCACAGGCGCCCTCTCGAATAGCGAAAGGTGCCTCACCCTAGACAACTTCTCGAGTGGGTCTTAGCAGCCCAGGCATAATTAATAAGCGTGGTGGGTTCCGCGCTCCAGATGGAGACTCAGCTGGAAGTTAAAGGGAAGAATGACAAGGAACTTTATGAATTGGAGCTGTAAGTTAACTCTTTGACAGAGAGAGCGAGATGGTGGTGGGGGACAGCACCCAGTGAAATCAGAGGTGAGAACACAAAGCAATACAGTACGCAGACTCCGGTTTTTTTGGGGGGAGATGCTCGAGAATATCCGGGTGGACTCCTGAGGCTCGATCCCGCATTTGCGTATGCCGAGCCTCCTTCCTCATGACCTTTGTCCAGAGTGGAATGCCTCCCTGGCTCCCGGCACATGATCAGTGCATGCTCAGTCACGATATCAGTGCATTCTCAGCCACGTGATCACTGACGTCAGAGTCACGTGATGAGCGCCTCTCAGTCACGTGATCACCGTATGATAAACACGTGATCAGTGAACGACCAGCCACGTGATCACTGCATGCGCGGTCAGGTGGTCAGTTCCTGATGAGCCACCTGATCAGTGTGTGCACAGTCCCCTGATCAGCGCCTGTCAGTCCCTGATCACTGCCTGATAAACACGTGATCAGTGTCCGAACAGCCACGTCATCAGTGCATGCGCAGTCACGTGATCAGTGCATGATAGCCACGTGATCAGTGCGTGCACAGTCCCATGATCAGCGCCTGTCAGTCACTGATCATTGCCTGATAAACACGTGATCAGTGCATGATGAGCCATGTGATCAGTGCCTGATCAGCCACGTCATCAGTGCATGCGCAGTCACGTCATCAGTGCATGATAGCCACGTGATCAGTGCATGCTCAGTCACGTGATCTGGACTTGATCAGCCAGGTGATCAGTGCCTGCAGAGTCACGTGATCAGGGCCTGCTGAGCTGCGTCATTCCTGCCGGCTCATCTGCATGACAATTGCCAGCTGAGCTGCGTGATTCCTGTCGGCTCATCTGCTTGACAATTGCCAGCTGAGCTGCGTGATTCCTGCCTGGTCACGTGCTTGATTATTGCCAGTTGAGCAGCATGATTCGTCACTGCTGAGCTCCATGCTTATTGCCTGCTGATTGCGTGGTTCGTGTCTGCTCAGCTCTTTGAGTATCGCCTCCTGAGGTCCCTGTTCGGTCGCCACCTGCCGGGGACCAGCCCCAACTGATCCAGGGAATTCGAAGGAGAGATGGCCTAGGCGACTATTTATATGCTAAACAGAGATGTCAAGAATAATAGTATGAGGAGAGCTCAGTATGAAAATTCGGTGGAGAAAAGAGACTGAGTGGCTTGGTTTACGCGGAAGACCAATCAAACTTCAAGACAAGAAGTTTGCACCACTTACGTAGGCCGCAGGCGCCCTCTCGAATAGCGAAAGGTGCCTCACACTAGACACCTTCTCGAGTGGGTCTTAGCAGCCCAGGCATAATTAGTAAGCGTGGTGGGTTCCGCGCTCCAGATGGAGACTCAGCTGGAAGTTAAAGGGAAGAATGACAAGGAACTTTATGAATTGGAGCTGTAAGTTAACTCTTTGACAGAGAGAGCGAGATGGTGGTGGGGGACAGCCCCCAGTGAAATCAGAGGTGAGAACACAAAGCAATACAGTACGCAGACTCTGGTTTTTTTAGGGGAGAGATGCTCGAGAATATCCGGGTGGACTCCTGAGGCTCGATCCCGCATTTGCGTATGCCGAGCCTCCTTCCTCATGACCATTGTCCAGAGTGGAATGCCTCCCCGGCTCCTGGCACATGATCAGTGCATGCTCAGTCACGGTATCAGTGCCTGCTCAGCCACGTGATCACTGATGGCACAGTCACGTGATCAGCGCCTCTCACTCACGTGATCACCGTATGATAAACACGTGATCAGTGAACGACCAGCCACGTGATCACTGCATGCGCGGTCAGGTGGTCAGTTCCTGATGAGCCACCTGATCAGTGTGTGCACAGTCCCCTGATCAGCGCCTGTCAGTCCCTGATCACTGCCTGATAAACACGTGATCAGTGCATGATGAGCCATGTGATCAGTGCATGATCAGCCACGTCATCAGTGCATGCGCAGTCACGTCATCAGTGCATGATAGCCACGTGATCAGTGCATGCTCAGTCACGTGATCTGGACTTGATCAGCCACGTGATCAGTGCCTGCAGAGTCACGTGATCAGGGCCTGCTGAGCTGCGTGATTCCTGCCGGCTCATCTGCATGACAATTGCCAGCTGAGCTGCGTGATTCCTGTCGGCTCATCTGCTTGACAATTGCCAGCTGAGCTGCGTGATTCCTGCCTGGTCACGTGCTTGATTATTGCCAGTTGAGCAGCATGATTCGTCACTGCTGAGCTCCATGCTTATTGCCTCCTGATTGCGTGGTTCGTGTCTGCTCAGCTCTTTGAGTATTGCCTCCTGAGGTCCCTGTTCGGTCGCCACCTGCCGGGGACCAGCCCCAACCGATCCAGGGTATTCGAAGGAGAGATGGCCTAGGCGACTATTTATATGCTAATCAGAGATGTCTAGAATAATAGTATGAGGAGAGCTCAGTAGGAAAATTCGGTGGAGAAAAGAGACTGAGTAGCTTGGTTTACGCGGAAGACCAATCAAACTTCAAGACAAGAAGTTTGCACCACTTACGTAGGCCGCAGGCGCCCTCTCGAATAGCGAAAGGTGCCTCACCCTAGACACCTTCTCGAGTGGGTCTTAGCAGCCCAGGCATAATTAGTAAGCGTGGTGGGTTCCGCGCTCCAGATGGAGACTCAGCTGGAAGTTAAAGGGAAGAATGACAAGGAACTTTATGAATTGGAGCTGTAAGTTAACTCTTTGACAGAGAGAGCGAGATGGTGGTGGGGGACAGCCCCCAGTGAAATCAGAGGTGAGAGCACAAAGCAATACAGTAGGCAGACTCTGGTTTTTTTGGGGGAGATGCTCGAGAATATCCGGGTGGACTCCTGAGGCTCGATTCCACATTTGCGTATGCCGAGCCTCCTTCCTCATGACCTTTGTCCAGAGTGGAATGCCTCCCCGGCTCCCGGCACATGATCAGTGCATGCTCAGTCACGGTATCAGTGCCTGCTCAGCCACGTGATCACTGACGGCACAGTCACGTGATCAGCGCCTCTCAGTCACGTGATCACCGTAGGATAAACACGTGATCAGTGAACGACCAGCCACATGATCACTGCATGCGCGGTCAGGTGATCAGTTCCTGATCAGCCACCTGATCAGTGCGTGCACAGTCCCCTGATCAGCGCCTGTCAGTCACTGATCACTGCCTGATAAACACGTGATCAGTGCCCGAACAGCCACGTCATCAGTGCATGCGCAGTCACGTGATCAGTGCATGATAGCCACGTGATCAGTGCGTGCACAGTCCCATGATCAGCGCCTGTCAGTCACTGATCATTGCCTGATAAACACGTGATCAGTGCATGTTGAGCCATGTGATCAGTGCCTGATCAGCCACGTCATCAGTGCATGCACAGTCACGTCATCAGTGCATGATAGCCACGTGATCAGTGCATGCTCAATCACGTGATCTGGACTTGATCTGCCACGTGATCAGTGCCTGCAGAGTCACGTGATCAGGGCCTGCTGAGCTGCGTGAAACCTGCCGGCTCATCTGCATGACAATTGCCAGCTGAGCTGCGTGATTCCTGTCGGCTCATCTGCTTGACAATTGCCAGCTGAGCTGCGTGATTCCTGCCTGGTCACTTGCTTGATTATTGCCAGTTGAGCAGCATGATTCGTCACTGCTGAGCTCCATGCTTATTGCCTGCTGATTGCGTGGTTCGTGTCTGCTCAGCTCTTTGAGTATCGCCTCCTGAGGTCCCTGTTCGGTCGCCACCTGCCGGGGACCAGCCCCAACTGATCCAGGGTATTCGAAGGAGAGATGGCCTAGGCGACTATTTATATGCTAATCAGAGATGTCAAGAATAAGAGTATGAGGAGAGCTCAGTAGGAAAATTCGGTGGAGAAAAAAGACTGAGTAGCTTGGTTTACGCGGAAGACCAATCAAACTTCAAGACAAGTAGTTTGCACCACTTACGTAGGCCGCAGGCGCCCTCTCGAATAGCGAAAGGTGCCTCACCCTAGACACCTTCTCGAGTGGGTCTTAGCAGCCCAGGCATAATTAGTAAGCGTGGTGGGTTCCGCGCTCCAGATGGAGACTCAGCTGGAAGTTAAAGGGAAGAATGACAAGGAACTTTATGAATTGGAGCTGTAAGTTAAATCTTTGACAGAGAGAGCGAGATGGTGGTGGGGGACAGCCCCCAGTGAAATCAGAGGTGAGAGCACAAAGCAATACAGTAGGCAGACTCTGGTTTTTTTGGGGGAGATGCTCGAGAATATCCGGGTGGACTCCTGAGGCTCGATCCCGCATTTGCGTATGCCGAGCCTCCTTCCTCATGACCTTTGTCCAGAGTGGAATGCCTCCCCGGCTCCCGGCACATGATCAGTGCATGCTCAGTCACGGTATCAGTGCCTGCTCAGCCACGTGATCACTGACGGCACAGTCACGTGATCAGCGCCTCTCAGTCACGTGATCACCGTAGGATAAACAAGTGATCAGTGAACGACCAGCCACGTGATCACTGCATGCGCGGTCAGGTGGTCAGTTCCTGATCAGCCACCTGATCAGTGCGTGCACAGTCCCCTGATCAGCGCCTGTCAGTCACTGATCACTGCCTGATAAACACGTGATCAGTGCCCGAACAGCCACGTCATCAGTGCATGTGCAGTCACGTGATCAGTGCATGATAGCCACGTTATCAGTGCGTGCACAGTCCCATGATCAGCGCCTGTCAGTCACTGATCATTGCCTGATAAACACGGGATCAGTGAATGATGAGCCATGTGATCAGTGCCTGATCAGCCACGTCATCAGTGCATGTGCAGTCACGTCATCAGTGCATGATAGCCACGTGATCAGTGCATGCTCAGTCACGTGATCTGGACTTGATCAACCACGTGATCAGTGCTTGCAGAGTCACGTGATCAGGGCCTGCTGAGCTGCGTGATTCCTGCCGGCTCATCTGCATGACAATTGCCAGCTGAGCTGCGTGATTCCTGTCGGCTCATCTGCTTGACAATTGCCAGCTGAGCTGCGTGATTCCTGCCTGGTCACGTGCTTGATTATTGCCAGTTGAGCAGCATGATTCGTCACTGCTGAGCTCCATGCTTATTGCCTCCTGATTGCGTGGTTCGTGTCTGCTCAGCTCTTTGAGTATCGCCTCCTGAGGTCCCTGTTCGGTCGCCACCTGCCGGGGACCAGCCCCAACTGATCCAGGGTATTCGAAGGAGAGATGGCCTAGGCGACTATTTATATGCTAATCAGAGATGTCAAGAATAAGAGTATGAGGAGAGCTCAGTAGGAAAATTCGGTGGAGAAAAGAGACTGAGTAGCTTGGTTTACGCGGAAGACCAATCAAACTTCAAGACAAGAAGTTTGCACCACTTACGTAGGCCGCAGGCGCCCTCTCGAATAGCGAAAGGTGCCTCACCCTAGACACCTTCTCGAGTGGGTCTTAGCAGCCCAGGCATAATTAGTAAGCGTGGTGGGTTCCGCGCTCCAGATGGAGACTCAGCTGGAAGTTAAAGGGAAGAATGACAAGGAACTTTATGAATTGGAGCTGAAGTTAACTCTTTGACAGAGAGAGCGAGATGGTGGTGGGGGACAGCCCCCAGTGAAATCAGAGGTGAGAGCACAAAGCAATACAGTAGGCAGACTCTGGTTTTTTTGGGGGGGACATTCTCGAGAATATCCGGGTGGACTCCTGAGGCTCGATCCCGCATTTGCGTATGCCGAGCCTCCTTCCTCATGACCTTTGTCCAGAGTGGAATGCCTCCCCGGCTCCCGGCACATGATCAGTGCATGCTCAGTCACGGTATCAGTGCCTGCTCAGCCACGTGATCACTGACGGCACAGTCACGTGATCAGCGCCTCTCAGTCACGTGATCACCGTAGGATAAACACGTGATCAGTGAACGACCAGCCACATGATCACTGCATGCGCGGTCAGGTGGTCAGTTCCTGATCAGCCACCTGATCAGTGCGTGCACAGTCCCCTGATCAGCGCCTGTCAGTCACTGATCACTGCCTGATAAACACGTGATCAGTGCTCGAACAGCCACGTCATCAGTGCATGCGCAGTCACGTGATCAGTGCATGATAGCCACGTGATCAGTGCGTGCACAGTCCCATGATCTGCGCCTGTCAGTCACTGATCATTGCCTGATAAACACGTGATCAGTGCATGTTGAGCCATGTGATCAGTGCCTGATCAGCCACGTCATCAGTGCATGCACAGTCACGTCATCAGTGCATGATAGCCACGTGATCAGTGCATGCTCAGTCACGTGATCTGGACTTGATCAGCCACGTGATCAGTGCCTGCAGAGTCACGTGATCAGGGCCTGCTGAGCTGCGTGAAACCTGCCGGCTCATCTGCATGACAATTGCCATCTGAGCTGCGTGATTCCTGTCGGCTCATCTGCTTGACAATTGCCAGCTGAGCTGCGTGATTCCTGCCTGGTCACATGCTTGATTATTGCCAGTTGGGCAGCATGATTCGTCACTGCTGAGCTCCATGCTTATTGCCTGCTGATTGCGTGGTTCGTGTCTTCTCATCTCTTTGAGTACTGCCTCCTGAGGTCCCTGTTCGGTCGCCACCTGCCGGGAACCAGTCCCAACTGATCCAGGGTATTCGAAGGAGAGATGGCCTAGGCGACTCTTTATATGCTAATCAGAAATGTCAAGAATCATAGTATGAGGAGAGCTCAGTAGGAAAATTCGGTGGAGAAAAGAGACTGAGTAGCTTGGTTTACGCGGAAGACAAATCAAACTTCAAGACAAGAAGTTTGCACCACTTACGTAGGCCGCAGGCGCCCTCTCGAATAGCGAAAGGTGCCTCACCCTAGACACCTTCTCGAGTGGGTCTTAGCAGCCCAGGCATAATTAGTAAGCGTGGTGGGTTCCGCGCTCCAGATGGAGACTCAGCTGGAAGTTAAAGGGAAGAATGACAAGGAACTTTATGAATTGGAGCTGTAAGTTAACTCTTTGACAGAGAGAGTGAGATGGTGGTGGGGGACAGCACCCAGTGAAATCAGAGGTGAGAGCACAAAGCAATACAGTAGGCAGACTCTGGTTTTTTTGGGGGAGATGCTCGAGAACATCCGGGTGGACTCCTGAGGCTCGATCCCGCATTTGCGTATGCCGAGCCTCCTTCCTCATGACCTTTGTCCAGAGTGGAATGCCTCCCCGGCTCCCGGCACATGATCAGTGCATGCTCAGTCATGGTATCAGTGCCTGCTCAGCCACGTGATCACTGACGGCACAGTCACGTGATCAGCGCCTCTCAGTCACGTGATCACCGTAGGATAAACACGTGATCAGTGAACGACCAGCCACATGATCACTGCATGCGCGGTCAGGTGATCAGTTCCTGATCAGCCACCTGATCAGTGCGTGCACAGTCCCCTGATCAGCGCCTGTCAGTCACTGATCACTGCCTGATAAACACGTGATCAGTGCCCGAACAGCCACGTCATCAGTGCATGCGCAGTCACGTGATCAGTGCATGATAGCCACGTGATCAGTACGTGCACAGTCCCATGATCAGCGCCTGTCAGTCACCGATCATTGCCTGATAAACACGTGATCAGTGCATGTTGAGCCATGTGATCAGTGCCTGATCAGCCACGTCATCAGTGCATGCACAGTCACGTCATCAGTGCATGATAGCCACGTGATCAGTGCATGCTCAGTCACGTGATCTGGACTTGATCAGCCACGTGATCAGTGCCTGCAGAGTCACGTGATCAGGGCCTGCTGAGCTGCGTGAAACCTGCCGGCTCATCTGCATGACAATTGCCATCTGAGCTGCGTGATTCCTGTCGGCTCATCTGCTTGACAATTGCCAGCTGAGCTGCGTGATTCCTGCCTGGTCACTTGCTTGATTATTGCCAGTTGAGCAGCATGATTCGTCACTGCTGAGCTCCATGCTTATTGCCTGCTGATTGCGTGGTTCGTGTCTGCTCAGCTCTTTGAGTATCGCCTCCTGAGGTCCCTGTTCGGTCGCCACCTGCCGGGGACCAGCCCCATCTGATCCAGGGTATTCGAAGGAGAGATGGCCTAGGCGACTATTTATATGCTAATCAGAGATGTCAAGAATAAGAGTATGAGGAGAGCTCAGTAGGAAAATTCGGTGGAGAAAAAAGACTGAGTAGCTTGGTTTACGCGGAAGACCAATCAAACTTCAAGACAAGAAGTTTGCACCACTTACGTAGGCCGCAGGCGCCCTCTCGAATAGCGAAAGGTGCCTCACCCTAGACACCTTCTCGAGTGGGTCTTAGCAGCCCAGGCATAATTAGTAAGCGTGGTGGGTTCCGCGCTCCAGATGGAGACTCAGCTGGAAGTTAAAGGGAAGACTGACAAGGAACTTTATGAATTGGAGCTGTAAGTTAGCTCTTTGACAGAGAGAGCGAGATGGTGGTGGGGGACAGCCCCCAGTGAAATCAGAGGTGAGAGCACAAAGCAATACAGTAGGCAGACTCTGGATTTTTTTGGGGGGGAGATGCTCGAGAATATCCGGGTGGACTCCTGAGGCTCGATCCCGCATTTGCGTATGCCGAGCCTCCTTCCTCATGACCTTTGTCCAGAGTGGAATGCCTCCCCGGATCCCGGCACATGATCAGTGCATGCTCAGTCACGATATCAGTGCCTGCTCAGCCACGTGATCACTGACGGCACAGTCACGTGATCAGCGCCTCTCTGTCACGTGATCACCGTATGATAAACACGTGATCAGTGAACGACCAGCCACGTGATCACTGCATGCGCGGTCAGGTGGTCAGTTCCTGATCAGCCACCTGATCAGTGCGTGCACAGTCCCCTGATCAGCGCCTGTCAGTCACTGATCACTGCCTGATAAACACGTGATCAGTGCCCGAACAGCCACGTCATCAGTGCATGCGCAGTCACGTGATCAGTGCATGATAGCCACGTGATCAGTGCGTGCACAGTCCCATGATCAGCGCCTGTCAGTCACTGATCATTGCCTGATAAACACGTGATCAGTGCATGATGAGCCATGTGATCAGTGCCTGATCAGCCACGTCTTCAGTGCATGCACAGTCACGTCATCAGTGCATGATAGCCACGTGATCAGTGCATGCTCAGTCACGTGATCTGGACTTGATCAGCCACGTGATCAGTGCCTGCAGAGTCACGTGATCAGGGCCTGCTAAGCTGCGTGATTCCTGCCGGCTCATCTGCTTGACAATTACCAGCTGAGCTGCGTGATTCCTGCCTGGTCAGGTGCTTGATTATTGCCAGTTGAGCAGCATGATTCGTCACTGCTGAGCTCCATGCTTACTGCCTGCTGATTGCGTGGTTCGTGTCTGCTCAGCTCTTTGAGTATCGCCTCCTGAGGTCCCTGTTCGGTCGCCACCTGCCGGGGACCAGCCCCAACTGATCCAGGGTATTCGAAGGAGAGATGGCCTAGGCGACTATTTATATGCTAATCAGAGATGTCAAGAATAAGAGTATGAGGAGAGCTCAGTAGGAAAATTCGGTGGAGAAAAGAGACTGAGTAGCTTGGTTTACGCGGAAGACCAATCAAACTTCAAGACAAGAAGTTTGCACCACTTACGTAGGCCGCAGGCGCCCTCTCGAATAGCGAAAGGTGCCTCACCCTAGACACCTTCTCGAGTGGGTCTTAGCAGCCCAGGCATAATTAGTAAGCGTGGTGGGTTCCTCGCTCCAGATGGAGACTCAGCTGGAAGTTAAAGGGAAGAATGACAAGGAACTTTATTAATTGGAGCTGTAAGTTAACTCTTTGACAGAGAGAGCGAGATGGTGGTGGGGGACAGCCCCCAGTGAAATCAGAGGTGAGAGCAAAAGCAAAACAGTAGGCAGACTCTGGTTTTTTTGGGGGGAGATGCTCGAGAATATCTGGGTGGACTCCTGAGGCTCGATCCCGCATTTGCGTATGCCGAGCCTCCTTCCTCATGACCTTTGTCCAGAGTGGAAGGCCTCCCTGGCTCCCGGCACATGATCAGTGCATGCTCAGTCACGATATCAGTGCCTGCTCAGCCACGTGATCACTGACGGCACAGTCACGTGATCAGCGCCTCTCAGTCACGTGATCACCGTAGGATAAACACGTAATCAGTGAACGACCAGCCACGTGATCACTGCATGCGAGGTCAGGTGGTCAGTTCCTGATCAGCCACCTGATCAGTGCGTGCACAGTCCTCTGATCAGCGCCTGTCAGTCACTGATCACTGCCTGATAAACACGTGATCAGTGCCCGAACAGCCACGTCATCAGTGCATGCACAGTCACGTGATCAGTGCATGATAGCCACGTGATCAGTGCATGATCAATCACGTGTTCAGTGCATGATCAGTCATGTTATCTGTGCATGACCAGGCACGTGTTCAGTGCATGATCAGCCACGTGATCAGTGCATGATAGCCACGTGATCAGTGCATGATCAGTCTCGTGATCAGTGCATGATCAGTCCCGTGATCAGTGGATGATCAGCCACGTGATCAGTGCATGATCAGCCACGTGATCAGTGCATGATCAATCACGTGATCAGTGTATGATCAGCCACGTGATGGGTGCATGATCATTCACGTGACCAGTACATGGTAGCTACGTGATCATTGCATGATCAGCCACGTGAGTAGTGCATGATAACCACGTGATCAGTGCATGATCAGTCACATGATCAGTGCATGATCAGTCATGTGATCAGTGCATGGTAGCTGCGTGATCATCCCATGATCAGCCACGTGATCAGTGCATGATAGCCACGTGATCAGTGCATGATCAGACACGAGATCAGTGCATGATCAGTCAGGTGATCAGTGCATGACCAGGCACGTGATCAGTGTATGTCCAGCCAAGTGATCAGTGCATGATAGCCACGTGATCAGTGCATGATCAGTCACATGGTCAGTGCATGATCAGTCACGTGATAGGTGTGTGATCAGCCACGTGAACAGTGCATGCTCAGTCACGTGATCAGGGCCTGCTGAGCTGCGTGATTACTGTCTGCTCATCTGCTTGACAATTTCCAGCTGAGCTGCACGATTCCTGCCTGTCATCTCCTTGACAATTGCCACCTGTGCTGCATAATTCCTGCCTGCTCATCTACTTGATTATTGCCAGCTGAGCAGCATGATTTCTCAGAGCTGAGTTCCATGATTATAGCCTGCTGACTGATTCCTGCCTACTCAGCTCTATGTTCATTGCCTCCAGAGGAACATGATCAGTGTGTGACACCAAACATGATCAGCACATGATCAGTCACATGATCAATGCATGATAAGCCAGGTGATCAGTGCATGATCAATTATGTGATCAGTGCATGATCAGTCATGTGATCAGTGCATGGTAGCTGCGTGATCATTGCATGATCAGCCAGGTGAGCAGTGCATGATAGCCACGTGATCAGTGAATGATCAGTCACGTGATCTGTGCATGATCAGTCACGTGATCAGTGCATGATCAGTCACGTGATCAGTGTATGATCAATTACCTGATCAGTGCATGATCAGTCAGGTGACAAGTGCATGGTAGCTACGTGATCATTGCATGATCAGCCACGTGATCAGTGCATGATAGCCACGTGATCAGTGCATGATAGCCACGTGATCAGTGCATGATCAGTCACGTGATACGTGTGTGATCAGCCACGTGATCAGTGCATGTTATCCACGTGATCAGTGCAGGATAGCCACGGGATAACTTCATGATTATTTATGTGATCTGTACATGATCAGTCACGTGATACGTGTGTGATCAGCCACGTGATCAGTGCATGATGAGCCATGTGATCAGTGCATGATCAATTACGTGATCAGTGCATGATCAGTCACATGATCAGTGCATGGTAGCTACATGATCAGTGCATGATCAGCCACGTGATCAGTGCATGATAGCTACGTGATTAGTGCATTAAAGCCACATGATCTGTGCATGAGAGCCACGTGATCAGTGCATGATCAGTCACGTGATACATGTGAGATCAGCCACGTGATCAGTGCATGATGAGCCACGTGATCACTGCATGATTATTCACGTGATCTGTACATGATCAGTCACGTGAACAGTGCATGATCAGTCATGTGATCAGTGTATGACCAGCCACGTGATCAGTGCATGATAGCCACGTGATCAGTGCATGATCAGTCACGTGATCAGTACATGATCAGTCACGTGAACAGTGCATGATCATTTACGTGATCTGTGCATGATCAGTCACGTGACCAATATATGGTAGCTACATGATCATTCCGTGACGAGCCACGTGAGCAGTACATGATAGAAACTTGATGTGTCCATGATGAGTTACGTGAGCAGAGTATGATCAGCCACGTGATCAGTGCATGAGTGCCACGTGATCAGTGCATGATATGTCACGTGACAAGTGTGTGATCAGCCACGTGAACAGTGCATGTTCAGCCACGTATTCAGTGAATGATAGCCACGTGATCAGTGCATGATCAGTTACGTGAGCAGTGTATGATCAGCCACGTGATCAGTGCATGATATCCAAGTGATCAGTGCATGATCAATCACGTGATCAGTGTATGATCAGCCACGTGAACAGTGCATGCTCAGTCACGTGATCTGGGCCTGCTGAGCTGCGTGATTACTGTCTGCTCATCTGCTTGACAATTGCCAGCTGAGCTGCACGATTCCTGCCTGTCATCTGCTTGACAATTGTCAGCTGTGCTGCGTAATTCCTGCCTGCTCAGCTACTTGATTATTGCCAGCTGAGCAGCATGATTCCTCACACCTGAGTTCCATCATTACTGCCTGCTGACTGTTTGATTCGTGCCTACTCAGCTCTTTGTTTATTGCCTCCAGAGGCACATGATCAGTGTATGATAGCAAACATGATCAGCGCATGATCAGTCACATGATCAGCGCCATTAAGTCACGTGATCACTACATGATACTCATGTGATCAGTCCATGCTCAGTCACAGTATCAGTGCATGATCAGCCACGTGATCAGTGCATGATCAGTCACCTGATGGGTGTATGATCATTCACGTGATCTCTACATGGTAGTTACATGAACATTGCATGATCAGCCACGTGAGTAGTGCATGATATCCACGTGATCACTGCATGATCAGTCACGTGATCAGTGCATGATCAGTCACGTGACCAGTACATGGTAGCTACGTGATCATTGCATGATCAGCCACGTGAGCAGGGCATGATAGCCACGTGATCAGTGCATGATCAGTCACGAGATCAGTGCATGATCAGTCACGTGATCAGTGCATGATAAGCCACGTGATCAGTGCATGACCAGGCACGTGATCAGTGTATGTCCAACCAAGTGATCAGTGCATGATAGCCACGTGATCAGTGCATGATCAGTCACGTGATCAGTGCATGATCAGTCACGTGATCAGTGCATGATCAGCCAGGTGATCAGTGCATGATAGCTATGTGATCAGTGCATGATCAGTCACGTGATCAGTGCATAATCCGCCACCTGATCAGTGCATGACCAGGCACGTGATCAGTGTATGACCAGCCAAGTGATCAGTGCATTATAGACACGTGATAAGTGCATGATCAGTCACGTGATCAGTGCATGATAGCCAGGTGATCAGTGCATGAAAGCCACGTGATCAGTGCATGATCAAGTCACGTGATCAGTGCATGGTCAGTCACGTTATCAGTGCATGATCATCCACGTGATCAGTGCATACTATTACGAGAATAATGCATGCGCAATCACGTGATCAGTGCATGATAGCCACGTGATAAGTTCATAATCAGTCACGTGATAGGTGTGTGATCAGCCATGTGAACAGTGCATGCTCAGTCACGTGATCAGGGCCTGCTGAGCTGCGTGATTGCTCATCTGCTTGACAATTGCCACCTGGGCTGCGTAATTCCTGCCTGCTCATCTATTTGATTATTGCCAGCTGAGCAGCATGATTTCTCAGAGCTGAGTTCCATGATTATAGCCTGCTGAGTGTTTCCTGCCTACTCAGCTCTATGTTCTTTGCCTCCAGAGGCACATGATCAGTGTGTGACACCAAACATGATCAGCACATGATCAGTCACATGATCAATGCATGATAAGCCAGGTGATCAGTGCATGATCAATTACGTGATCAGTGCATGATCAGTCATGTGACCAGTACATGGTAGCTGCGTGATCATTGTAGGAACAGACACGTGAGAAGTGCATTTTAGCCACGTGATCAGTGCATGATCAGTCACGTGACCAGTGCATGATAGCTACGTGATCATTGCATGATCAGCCAGCTGATCAGTGCATGATAGCCACGTGATCAGTGCAGGATAGCCACGTGATCACTTCATGATTATTCACGTGATCTGTACATGATCAGAGACGTGAACAGTGCATGATCAGTCATGTGATCAGTGTATGACCAGCCACGTGATCAGTGCATGATAGCCACGTGATCAGTGCATGATCAGTCACGTAATCAGTGCATGATCAGTCACGTTATCAGTGTATGATCAGCCACGTGATCAGTGCATGATCAGCCAAATGATAAATGCATGATCAATTCCGTGATCAGTGCATGATCAGCCACGTGATCAGTGCATGATCAGTCACGTGATCAGTACATGATCAGTCACGTGAACAGTGCATGATCATTGACGTGATCTGTGCATGATCAATCACGTGACCAGTATATGGTAGCTACGTGATCATTCCGTGACGAGCCACATGAGCAGTGCATGATAGAAACGTGATCTGTGCATGATGAGTTACGTGATCAGTGCATGATCAGCCACGTGATCAGTGCATGCGTGCCACGTGATCAGTGCATGATCAGTCACGTGATACATGCGTGATCAGCCACGTGATCAGTGCATGATAGCCACGTGATGTGTGCATGATCAGTTACGTGAGCAGAGTATGATCAGTCACGTGATCAGTGCATGAGTGCCACGTCATCAGTGCATGATATGTCACGTGATCGGTGTGTGATCAGCCACGTGAACAGTGCATGTTCAGCCAAGAGATCAGTGCATGATAGCCACGTGATCAGTGCATGATCAGTTACCTGAGCAGTGTATGATCAGCCACGTGATCAGTGCATGGTCAAACACGTGAAAAGTGTATGATCAGCCACGTGATCAGTGCATGATATCCAGGTGATCAGTGCATGATCATCACGTGATCAGTGCATGATCAGCCACGTGAATAGTGCATGCTCAGTCACGTGATAAGGGACTCTTGAGCTGCGTGATTACTGTCTGCTCATCTGCTTGAAAATTGCCAGCTGGGCTTCATGACTCTTGCCTGTCATGTGCTTAACAATTGCCAGCTGTGCTGCGTAATTCCTGCCTGCTCAGCTGCTTGATTATTGCCAGCTGAGCAGCATGATTCCTCACACCTGAGTTCCATGATTATTGCCTGCTGACTGTTTGATTCGTGCCTACTCAGCTCTTTGTTTATTGCCTCCAGAGGCAAATGATCGGTGTATGATAGCAAACATGATCAGCGCATGATCAGTCACATGATCAGAGCCATTAAGTCACGTGATCACTACATGATAGTCATGTGATCAGTCCATGCTCAGTCACGGTATCAGTGCATGATCAGCCACGTGATCAGTGCATGATCAGTCATGTGATCAGTGCATGATATGTCACGTGACAGGTGTGTGATCAGCCACGTGAGCAGTGCATGTTCAGCCACGTGATCAGTGCATGATAGCCACGTGATCAGTGCATGATCAGTTACGTGATCAGTGTATGATCAGCCACGTGAGCAGTGCATGGTCAGACACGAGAACAGTGTATGATCAGCCACGTGATCAGTGCATGATATCCAAGTGATCAGTGCATGATCAATCACGTGATCAGTGTATGATCAGCCACGTGAACAGTGCATGCTCAGTCACGTGATCTGGGCCTGCTGAGCTGCGTGATTACTGTCTGCTCATCTGCTTGTCAATTGCCAGCTGAGCTGCACGATTCCTTCCTGTCATCTGCTTGACAATTGCCAGCTGTGCTGCGTAATTCCTGCCTGCTCAGCTGCTTGATTATTGCCAGCTGAGCAGCATGATTCCTCACACCTCAGTTCCATGATTATTGCCTGCTGACTGTTTGATTCGTGCCTACTCAGCTCTTTGTTTATTGCCTCCAGAGGCACATGATCAGTGTATGATAGCAAACATGATCAGCGCATGATCAGTCACATGATCAGAGCCATTAAGTCACGTGATCACTACATGATAGTCATGTGATCAGTCCATGCTCAGTCACAGTATCAGTGCATGATCAGCCACGTGATCAGTGCATGATCAGTCACATGATAAGTGAATGATCATCCACGTGATCAGTGCATGGGCAGTCATGTAATCAGTGCATGATATAGACGTCATCAGTGCATGATCAGTCACGTGATCAGTGCATGATAGCCACGTGATCAGTGCATGATCAGTCACCTGATGGGTGTATGATCATTCACGTGACCTGTACATGGTAGCTACATGATCATTGCATGATCAGCCACGTGAGTAGTTCATGATAGCCACGTGATCACTGCATGATCAGTCACGTGATCAGTGCATGATCAATCATGTGACCAGTACATGGTAGCTGCGTGATCATCGCATGATCAGCCACGTGAGCAGGGCATGATAGCCACGTGATCAGTGCATGATCAGACACAAGATCAGTGCATGATCAGTCACGTGATCAGTGCATGATAAGCCACGTGATCAGTGCATGACCAGGCACGTGATCAGTGTATGTCCAGCCAAGTGATCAGTGCATGATAGCCACGTGATCAGTGCATGATCAGTCACGTGATCAGTGCATGATCAGTCACTTGATCTGTGCATGATCAGCCACGTGATCAGTGCATGATAGCCACGTGATCAGTGCATGATCAGTCACGTGATCAGTGCATAATCAGCCACGTGATCAGTGCATGACCAGCCACGTGATCAGTGTATGTCCAGCCAAGTGATCAGTGCATGATAGCCACGTGATCAGTGCATGATCAGTCACGTGATCAGTGCATGATAGCCACGTGATCAGTGCAGGATAGCCACGTGATCAGTGCATGATCAGTCACGTGATCAGTGCATGGTCAGTCACGTTATCAGTGCATGATCATCCACGTGATCAGTGCATAATATTACGTGAACAATGCATGATCAATCACGTGATCAGTGCATGATCAGCCACGTGATAAGTGCATAATCAGTCACGTGATAGGTGTGTGATCAGCCATGTGAACAGTGCATGCTCAGTCACGTGATCAGGGCCTGCTGAGCTGCGTGATTGCTCATCTGCTTGACAATTGCCACCTGGGCTGCGTAATTCCTGCCTGCTCATCTATTTCATTATTGCCAGCTGAGCAGCATGATTTCTCAGAGCTGAGTTCCATGATTATAGCCTGCTGACTGTTTCCTGCCTACTCAGCTCTATGTTCATTGCCTCCAGAGGCACATGATCAGTGTGTGACACCAAACATGATCAGCACATGATCAGTCACATGATCAATGCATGATAAGCCAAGTGATCAGTGCATGATCAATTACGTGATCAGTGCATGATCAGTCACGTGACCAGTACATGGTAGCTGCGTGATCATTGTAGGAACAGACACGTGAGAAGTGCATTTTAGCCACGTGATCAGTGCATGATCAGTCAGGTGACCAGTGCATGGTAGCCACGTGATCATTGCATGATCAGCCATGTGATCAGTGCATGATCAGTCACGTGATCAGTGCATGGTAGCTACGTGAACATTGCATGATCAGCCACGTGATCAGTGCATGATATCCACGTGATCAGTGCAGAATAGCCACGTGATCACTTCATGATTAGTCACGTGATCAGTACATGATCAGTCACGTGAACAGTGCATGATCATTTTCGTGATCTGTGCATGATCAGTCACGTGACCAGTATATGGTAGCTTCGTGATCATTCCATGACGAACCACGTGAGCTTTGCATGATAGCCACGTGATGTGTGCCTGATGAGTTACGTGAGCAGAGTATGATCAGCAACGTGATCAGTGCATGAGTGCCACGTGATCAGTGCATGATTTGTCACGTGGCAGGTGTGTGATCAGCCACGTGAACAGTGCATGTTCAACCACGTATTCAGTGCATGATAGCCACGTGATCAGTGCATGATCAGTTACGTGAGCAGTGTATGATCAGCCACGTGATCAGTGCATGGTCAGACACGTGAACAGTGTATGATCAGCCACGTGATCAGTGCATGATATCCAAGTGATCATAGCATGATCAATTACGTGATCAGTGTATGATCAGCCACGTGAACAGTGCATGCTCAGTCACGTGATCTGGGCCTGCTGAGCTGCGTGATTACTGTCTGCTCATCTGCTTGACAATTGCCAGCTGAGCTGCACGATTCCTGACTGTCATCTGCTTGACAATTGTCAGCTGTGCTGCGTAATTCCTGCCTTCTCAGCTGCTTGATTATTGCCAGCTTAGCAGCATGATTCCTCACACCTGAGATCCATGATTATTGCATGCTGACTCTTTGATTCGTGCCTATTCAGCTCTTTGTTTATTGCCTCCAGAGGCACATGATCAGTGTATGATAGCAAAGATGATCAGCGCATGATCAGTCACATGATCAGCGCCATTAAGTCACGTGATCACTACATGATAGTCATGTGATCAGTCCATGCTCAGTCACGGTATCAGTGCATGATCAGCCACGTGATCAGTGCATGATCTGTCACATGATTAGTGTATGATCATCCACGTGATCAGTGCATGGGCAGTCATGTGAACAGTGCATGATATAGACGTGATCAGTGCATGATCAGTCTCGTGATCAGTGCATGATAGCCACGTGATCAGTGCATGATCAGTCACCTGATGGGTGTATGATCATTCACGTGACCTGTACATGGTAGCTACATGATCATTGCATGATCAGCCACGTGAGTAGTGCATGATAGCCACGTGATCAGTGCATGATCAGCCACGTGATCAGTGCATGATCAGCCACGTGATCAGTGCATGATCAGACATGTGATCAGTGCATGATCAGCCACGTGATCAGTGCATGATCAGCCACGTGATCAGTGCATGATCAGTCACGTGATCAGTGCATGATCAGCCACGTGATCAGTGCATGATAGCCACGTGATCAGTGCATGATCAGTCACGTGATCAGTGCATGATCAGTCACGTGATCAGTGCATGATCAGCCACGTGATCAGTGCATGATCAGTCACGTGATCAGTGCATGATCAGCCACGTGATCAGTGCATGATCAGGCACGTGATCAGTGCATGATCAGCCACGTGATCAGTGCATGATAGCCACGTGATCAGTGCATGATCAGTCACGTGATCAGTGCATGATCAGCCACGTGATCAGTGCATGATCAATTACGTGATCAGTGCATGATCAGTCACGTGACCAGTACATGGTAGCTACGTGATCATTGCATGATCAGCCACTTGAGCAGTGCATGATAGCCACGTGATCAGTGCATGATCAGCCACGTGATCAGTGCATGATCAGTCACGTGATCAGTGCATGATCAGTCACGTGATCAGTGCATGATCAGCCACGTGATCAGTGCATGTCAGTCATGTAGTCAGTGCATGATAGCGCCGTGATCAGTGCATGATCAGTCCCGTGATCAGTGCATGATCAGCCACGTGATCAGTGCATGATCAGCCACGTGATCAGTGCATGATCAGTCACGTGATCAGTGCATGATCAGTCACGTGATCAGTGTGTGATCAGCCACGTGAACAGTGCATGCTCAGTCACGTGATCAGGGCCTGCTGAGCTGCGTGATTACTGTCTGCTCATCTGCTTGACAATTGCCAGCTGAGCTGCTCGATTCCTGCCTGTCATCTGCTTGACAATTGCCACCTGTGCTGCGTAATTCCTGCCTGCTCATCTGCTTGATTATTGCCAGCTGAGCAGCATGATTTCTCACAGCTGAGTTCCATGATTATAGCCTGCTGACTGATTCGTGCCTACTCAGCTCTTTGTTCATTGCCTCCAGAGGCACATGATCAGTGTATGATACCAAACATGATCAGCACATGATCAGTCACATGATCAGTGCATGATAAGCCACGTGATCAGTGCATGATCAGTCATGTGATCAGTGCATGATCAGTCATGTGATCAGTGCATGGTAGCTGCGTGATCAGTGCATGATCAGCCACGTGATCAGTGCATGATAGCCACGTGATCAGTGCATGATCAGTCACGTGATCAGTGCATGATCAGTCACGTGATCAGTGCATGATATCCACGTGATCAGTGCATGATAGCCACGTGATCAGTGCATGATCAGTCACGTGATCAGTGCATGATCAGTCACGTGATAGTGCATGATCAGCCACGTGATCAGTGCATGAGTGCCACGTGATCAGTGCATGATCAGTCACGTGATCAGTGCATGATCAGCCACGTGATCAGTGCATGATCAGCCACGTGATCAGTGCATGATAGCCACGTGATCAGTGCATGATCAGTCACGTGATCAGTGCATGATCAGCCACGTGATCAGTGCATGATCAGCCACGTGATCAGTGCATGATCAGCCACGTGATCAGTGCATGATCAGTCACGTGATCAGTGCATGATCAGTCACGTGATCAGTGCATGGAAGCTACGTGATCAGTGCATGATCAGCCACGTGATCAGTGCATGATAGCCACGTGATCAGTGCATGATAGCCACGTGATCAGTGCATGATCAGTCATGTGATACGTGTGTGATCAGCCACGTGATCAGTGCATGATATCCACGTGATCAGTGCATGATAGCCACGTGATCAGTGCATGATAGCCACGTGATCAGTGCATGATCAGTCACGTGATCATGTGTGATCAGCCACGTGATCAGTGCATGATGAGCCACGTGATCAGTGCATGATCAATTACGTGATCAGTGCATGATCAGTCACGTGACCAGTACATGGTTGCTACGTGATCAGTGCATGATCAGCCACGTGATCAGTGCATGATAGCCACGTGATCAGTGCATGATCATTTACGTGATCTGTGCATGATCAGTCACGTGACCAGTATATGGTAGCTACGTGATCATTCCATGACGAGCCACGTTAGCAGTGCATGATAGCCACGTGATGTGTGCATGATGAGTTTCGTGAGCAGAGTATGATCAGCCACGTGATCAGTGCATGAGTGCCACGTGATCAGTGCATGATCAGTCACGTGACAGGTGTGTGATCAGCCACGTGAACAGTGCATGTTCAGCCACGTGATCAGTGCATGATAGCCACGTGATCAGTGCATGATCAGTTACGTGAGCAGTGTATGATCAGCCACGTGATCAGTGCATGGTCAGACACGTGAACAGTGTATGATCAGCCACGTGATCAGTGCATGATATCCAAGTGATCAGTGCATGATCAATCACGTGATCAGTGTATGATCAGCCACGTGAACAGTGCATGCTCAGTCACGTGATCTGGGCCTGCTGAGCTGCGTGATTACTGTCTGCTCATCTGCTTGACAATTGCCAGCTGAGCTGCACGATTCCTGCCTGTCATCTGCTTGACAATTGTCAGCTGTGCTGCGTAATTCCTGCCTGCTCAGCTGCTTGATTATTGCCAGCTGAGCAGCATGATTCCTCACACCTGAGTTCCATGATTATTGCCTGCTGACTGTTTGATTCGTGCCTACTCAGCTCTTTGTTTATTGCCTCCAGAGGCACATGATCAGTGTATGATAGCAAACATGATCAGCGCATGATCAGTCACATGATCAGCGCCATTAAGTCACGTGATCACTACATGATAGTCATGTGATCAGTCCATGCTCAGTCACGGTATCAGTGCATGATCAGCCACGTGATCAGTGCATGATCTGTCACATGATTAGTGTATGATCATCCACGTGATCAGTGCATGGGCAGTCATGTGATCAGTGCATGATATAGACGTGATCAGTGCATGATCAGTCTCGTGATCAGTGCATGATAGCCACGTGATCAGTGCATGATCAGTCACCTGATGGGTGTATGATCATTCACGTGACCTGTACATGGTAGCTACATGATCATTGCATGATCAGCCACGTGAGTAGTGCATGATAGCCACGTGATCAGTGCATGATCAGTCACGTGATCAGTGCATGATCAGTCATGTGACCAGTACATGGTAGCTGCGTGATCATGCATGATCAGCCACGTGAGCAGTGCATGATAGCCACGTGATCAGTGCATGATCAGTCACGTGATCAGTGCATGATCAGTCACGTGATCAGTGCATGATCAGCCACGTGATCAGTGCATGATCAGTCACGTGATCAGGGCCTGTTGAGCTGCGTGATTACTGTCTGCTCATCTGCTTGACAATTGCCAGCTGACTGCATGATTCCTGCCTGTCATCTGCTTGACAATTGCCAGCTGTGCTGCGTAATTCCTGCCTGATCAGCTGCTTGATTATTGCCAGCTGAGCAGCATGATTCCTCACACCTGAGTTCCATGATTATTGCCTGCTGACTGTTTGATTCGTGCCTACTCAGCTCTTTGTTCATTGCCTCCAGAGGCACATGATCAGTGTATGATAGCAAACATGATCAGTGCATGATCAGTCACATGATCAGTGCCATTAAGTCACGTGATCAGTGCATGATAGTCACGTGATCAGTGCATGATCAGTCACGTATCAGTGCATGATCAGCCACGTGATCAGTGCATGATCAGCCACGTGATCAGTGCATGATCAGCCACGTGATCAGTGCATGATCAGCCACGTGATCAGTGCATGATCAGTCACGTGATCAGTGCATGATCAGCCACGTGATCAGTGCATGATCAGTCACGTGATCAGTGTATGATCAGCCACGTGAACAGTGCATGCTCAGTCACGTGATCAGGGCCTGCTGAGCTGCGTGATTACTGTCTGCTCATCTGCTTGACAATTGCCAGCTGAGCTGCACGATTCCTGCCTGTCATCTGCTTGACAATTGCCAGCTGTGCTGCGTAATTCCTGCCTGCTCAGCTGCTTGATTATTGCCAGCTGAGCAGCATGATTCCTCACAGCTGAGTTCCATGATTATTGCCTGCTGACTGTTTGATTCGTGCCTACTCAGCTCTTTGTTTATTGCCTCCAGAGGCACATGATCAGTGTATGATAGCAAACATGATCAGTGCATGATCAGTCACATGATCAGCGCCATTAAGTCACGTGATCACTACATGATAGTCATGTGATCAGTCCATGCTCAGTCACGTGATCAGTGCATGATCAGCCACGTGATCAGTGCATGATCAGTCACATGATCAGTGCATGATCAGCCACGTGATCAGTGCATGATCAGTCACGTGATCAGTGCATGATCAGTCACGTGATCAGTGCATGATAGCTACGTGATCAGTGCATGATCAGCCACGTGATCAGTGCATGATAGCCACGTGATCAGTGCATGATCAGTCACGTGATCAGTGCATGATCAGTCACGTGATCAGTGCATGATAGCTACGTGATCATGCATGATCAGCCACGTGATCAGTGCATGATAGCCACGTGATCAGTGCATGATCAGTCACGTGATCAGTGCATGATCACCACGTGATCAGTGCATGATCAGCCACGTGATCAGTGCATGATCAGTCACGTGATCAGTGCATGATCAGCCACGTGATCAGTGCATGATCAGTCACGTGATCAGTGCATGCTGAGCTGCACGATTCCTGCCTGTCATCTGCTTGACAATTGCCACCTGTGCTGCGTAATTCCTGCCTGCTCATCTGCTTGATTATTGCCAGCTGAGCAGCATGATTTCTCAGAGTGAGTTCCATGATTATAGCCTGCTGACTGATTCGTGCCTACTCAGCTCTATGTTCATTGCCTCCAGAGGCACATGATCAGTGTATGACACCAAACATGATCAGTGCATGATCAGTCACATGATCAGTGCATGATAAGCCACGTGATCAGTGCATGATCAATTACGTGATCAGTGCATGATCAGTCATGTGATCAGTGCATGGTAGCTGCGTGATCAGTGCATGATCAGCCACGTGATCAGTGCATGATAGCCACGTGATCAGTGCATGATCAGTCACGTGATCAGTGCATGATCAGTCACGTGATCAGTGCATGGTAGCTACGTGATCAGTGCATGATCAGCCACGTGATCAGTGCATGATAGCCACGTGATCAGTGCATGATAGTCACGTGATCAGTGCATGATCAGTCACGTGATACGTGTGTGATCAGCCACGTGATCAGTGCATGATATCCACGTGATCAGTGCATGATAGCCACGTGATCAGTGCATGATCAGCCACGTGATCAGTGCATGATCAGTCACGTGATTCGAGTGTGATCAGCCACGTGATCAGTGCATGATGAGCCACGTGATCAGTGCATGATCAATTACGTGATCAGTGCATGATCAGTCACGTGACCAGTACATGGTAGCTACGTGATCATTGCATGATCAGCCACGTGATCAGTGCATGATAGCCACGTGATCAGTGCATGATCAGCCACGTGATCAGTGCATGATCAGCCACGTGATCAGTGCATGATCAGTTACGTGATCAGTGCATGATCAGTCACGTGACCAGTACATGGTAGCTACGTGATCATTGCATGATCAGCCACGTGAGCAGTGCATGATAGCCACGTGATCAGTGCATGATCAGTCACGTGATCAGTGCATGATCAGTCACGTGATCAGTGCATGATCAGCCACGTGATCAGTGCATGATCAGTCACGTGATCAGTGCATGATAGCCACGTGATCAGTGCATGATCAGCCACGTGATCAGTGCATGATCAGCCACGTGATCAGTGCATGATCAGTCACGTGATCAGTGTATGATCAGCCACGTGATCAGTGCATGATATCCACGTGATCAGTGCATGATCATCACGTGATCAGTGAATGATCAGCCACGTGAACAGTGCATGCTCAGTCACGTGATCAGGGCCTGTTGAGCTGCGTGATTACTGTCTGCTCATCTGCTTGAAAATTGCCAGCTGGGCTGCACGATTCCTGCCTGTCATCTGCTTGACAATTGCCAGCTGTGCTGCGTAATTCCTGCCTGCTCAGCTGCTTGATTATTGCCAGCTGAGCAGCATGATTCCTCACACCTGAGTTCCATGATTATTGCCTGCTGACTGTTTGATTCGTGCCTACTCAGCTCTTTGTTTATTGCCTCCAGAGGCACATGATCAGTGTATGATAGCAAACATGATCAGCGCATGATCAGTCACATGATCAGCGCCATTAAGTCACGTGATCACTACATGATAGTCATGTGATCAGTCCATGCTCAGTCACGGTATCAGTGCATGATCAGCCACGTGATCAGTGCATGATCAGCCACGTGATCAGTTCATGATAGCCATGTGATCAGTGCATGATTAGTCACGTGATCAGTGCATGATCAGTCACGTGATCAGTGCATGATCAGCCACGTGATCAGTGCATGATCAGTCACCTGATGGGTGTATGATCAGTCACGTGACCAGTACATGGTAGCTACATGATCATTGCATGATCAGCCACGTGAGTAGTGCATGATAGCCACGTGATCAGTGCATGATCAGTCACGTGATCAGTGCATGATCATCACGTGATCAGTGCATGTCAGTCATGTATCAGTGCATGATAGCCACGATCAGTGCATGATCAGTCACGTGATCAGTGCATGATCAGCCACGTGATCAGTGCATGATCAGCCACGTGATCAGTGCATGATCAGTCACGTGATCAGTGCATGATCAGTCAGTGATCAGTGCATGATCAGCCACGTGATCAGTGCATGATAGCCACGTGATCAGTGCATGATCAGTCACGTGATCAGTGCATGATCAGCCACGTGATCAGTGCATGATAGCCACGTGATCAGTGCATGATAGCCACGTGATCAGTGCATGATCAGTCACGTGATCAGTGCATGATCAGTCACGTGATCAGTGCATGATCAGTCACGTGATCAGTGCATGATCAGCCACGTGATCAGTGCATGATAGCCACGTGATCAGTGCATGATCAGTCACGTGATCAGTGCATGATCAGTCACGTGATCAGTGCATGATCAGCCACGTGATCAGTGCATGATCAGCCACGTGATCAGTGCATGATCAGTCACGTGATCAGTGCATGATCAGCCACGTGATCAGTGCATGATCAGTCACGTGATCAGTGCATGATCAGTCACGTGATCAGTGCATGATCATTTACGTGATCAGTGCATGATCAGTCACGTGACCAGTATATGGTAGCTACGTGATCATTGCATGACAGCCACGTGATCAGTGCATGATAGCCACGTGATCAGTGCATGATCAGTTACGTGATCAGTGTATGATCAGCCACGTGATCAGTGCATGAGTGCCACGTGATCAGTGCATGATAGTCACGTGATCAGTGCATCAGCCACGTGATCAGTGCATGATCAGCCACGTGATCAGTGCATGATAGCCACGTGATCAGTGCATGATCAGTCACGTGATCAGTGCATGATCAGCCACGTGATCAGTGCATGATCAGTCACGTGATCAGTGCATGATATCACGTGATCAGTGCATGATCAGTCACGTGATCAGTGCATGATAGCCACGTGATCAGTGCATGATCAGTCACGTGATCAGTGCATGATCAGTCACGTGACCAGTACATGGTAGCTACGTGATCATTGCATGATCAGCCACGTGATAGTGCATGATAGCCACGTGATCAGTGCATGATCAGTCACGTGATCAGTGCATGATCAGTCACGTGATCAGTGCATGATCAGTCACGTGACCAGTATATGATAGCCACGTGATCAGTGCATGACGAGCCACGTGATCAGTGCATGATAGCCACGTGATCAGTGCATGAGTCACGTGATCAGTGCATGATCAGCCACGTGATCAGTGCATGATGCCACGTGATCAGTGCATGATCAGTCACGTGATCAGTGCATGATCAGCCACGTGATCAGTGCATGATCAGACACGTGATCAGTGCATGATCAGCCACGTGATCAGTGCATGATATCCACGTGATCAGTGCATGATCATCACGTGATCAGTGTATGATCAGCCACGTGAACAGTGCATGCTCAGTCACGTGATCTGGGTCTGCTGACCTGCGTGATTACTGTCTGCTCATCTGCTTGACAATTGCCAGCTGAGCTGCACGATTCCTGCCTGTCATCTGCTTGACAATTGCCAGCTGTGCTGCGTAATTCCTGCCTGCTCAGCTGCTTGATTATTGCCAGCTGAGCAGCATGATTTCTCACAGCTGAGTTCCATGATTATAGCCTGCTGACTGATTCGTGCCTACTCAGCTCTTTGTTCATTGCCTCCAGAGGCACATGATCAGTGTATGACACCAAACATGATCAGTGCATGATCAGTCACATGATCAGTGCATGATAAGCCACGTGATCAGTGCATGATCAGTCACGTGATCAGTGCATGATCAGTCACGTGATCAGTGCATGGTAGCCACGTGATCAGTGCATGATCAGCCACGTGATCAGTGCATGATAGCCACGTGATCAGTGCATGATCAGTCACGTGATCAGTGCATGATATCACGTGATCAGTGCATGATCAGCCACGTGATCAGTGCATGATAGCCACGTGATCAGTGCATGATAGCCACGTGATCAGTGCATGATCAGTCACGTGATCAGTGCATGATCAGTCACGTGATCAGTGCATGATCAGTCACGTGATCAGTGCATGATCAGTCACGTGACCAGTATATGGTAGCTACGTGATCATTGCATGATCAGCCACGTGATCAGTGCATGATAGCCACGTGATCAGTGCATGATCAGTCACGTGATCAGTGCATGATCAGTCACGTGATCAGTGCATGAGTGCCACGTGATCAGTGCATGATATGTCACGTGACAGTGTGTGATCAGCCACGTGATCAGTGCATGATCAGCCACGTGATCAGTGCATGATAGCCACGTGATCAGTGCATGATCAGTCACGTGATCAGTGTATGATCAGCCACGTGATCAGTGCATGATCAGCCACGTGATCAGTGCATGATCAGCCACGTGATCAGTGCATGATCAGTCACGTGATCAGTGCATGATCAGCCACGTGATCAGTGCATGATCAGTCACGTGATCAGTGCATGATCAGCCACGTGATCAGTGCATGATCAGTCACGTGATCAGTGATGATGAGCTGCGTGATCACTGTCTGATCATCTGCATGATCATTGCCAGCTGAGCTGCATGATCTGCCTGTCATCTGCTTGACAATTGCCAGCTGTGCTGCGTGATTCCTGCCTGCTCATCTGCTTGACAATTGCCAGCTGAGCTGCATGATTCCTGCCTGTCATCTGCTTGACAATTGCCAGCTGTGCTGCGTAATTCCTGCCTGCTCAGCTGCTTGATTATTGCCAGCTGAGCAGCATGATTCCTCACACCTGAGTTCCATGATTATTGCCTGCTGACTGTTTGATTCGTGCCTACTCAGCTCTTTGTTTATTGCCTCCAGAGGCACATGATCAGTGTATGATAGCAAACATGATCAGTGCATGATCAGTCACATGATCAGTGCCATTAAGTCACGTGATCAGTGCATGATAGTCATGTGATCAGTGCATGATCAGTCACGGTATCAGTGCATGATCAGCCACGTGATCAGTGCATGATCAGCCACGTGATCAGTGCATGATAGCCACGTGATCAGTGCATGATCATCACGTGATCAGTGCATGATCAGTCACGTGATCAGTGCATGATCAGCCACGTGATCAGTGCATGATCAGTCACGTGATCAGTGCATGATCAGTCACGTGACCAGTACATGGTAGCTACGTGATCATTGCATGATCAGCCACGTGAGTAGTGCATGATAGCCACGTGATCAGTGCATGATCAGTCACGTGATCAGTGCATGATCAGTCATGTGATCAGTGCATGATCAGTCACGTGATCAGTGCATGATCAGCCACGTGATCAGTGCATGATAGCCACGTGATCAGTGCATGATCAGTCACGTGATCAGTGCATGATATGTCACGTGACAGTGTGTGATCAGCCACGTGATCAGTGCATGTTCAGCCACGTGATCAGTGCATGATAGCCACGTGATCAGTGCATGATCAGTTACGTGAGCAGTGTATGATCAGCCACGTGATCAGTGCATGGTCAGACACGTGACAGTGTATGATCAGCCACGTGATCAGTGCATGATATCCAAGTGATCAGTGCATGATCAATCACGTGATCAGTGTATGATCAGCCACGTGAACAGTGCATGCTCAGTCACGTGATCTGGGCCTGCTGAGCTGCGTGATTACTGTCTGCTCATCTGCTTGACAATTGCCAGCTGAGCTGCACGATTCCTGCCTGTCATCTGCTTGACAATTGCCAGCTGTGCTGCGTAATTCCTGCCTGCTCAGCTGCTTGATTATTGCCAGCTGAGCAGCATGATTCCTCACACCTGAGTTCCATGATTATTGCCTGCTGACTGTTTGATTCGTGCCTACTCAGCTCTTTGTTTATTGCCTCCAGAGGCACATGATCAGTGTATGATAGCAAACATGATCAGCGCATGATCAGTCACATGATCAGCGCCATTAAGTCACGTGATCACTACATGATAGTCATGTGATCAGTCCATGCTCAGTCACGGTATCAGTGCATGATCAGCCACGTGATCAGTGCATGATCTGTCACATGATTAGTGTATGATCATCCACGTGATCAGTGCATGGGCAGTCATGTGATCAGTGCATGATATAGACGTGATCAGTGCATGATCAGTCTCGTGATCAGTGCATGATAGCCACGTGATCAGTGCATGATCAGTCACCTGATGGGTGTATGATCATTCACGTGACCTGTACATGGTAGCTACATGAACATTGCATGATCAGCCACGTGAGTAGTGCATGATAGCCACGTGATCAGTGCATGATCAGTCACGTGATCAGTGCATGATCAGTCATGTGACCAGTACATGGTAGCTGCGTGATCATGCATGATCAGCCACGTGAGCAGTGCATGATAGCCACGTGATCAGTGCATGATCAGACACGTGATCAGTGCATGATCAGTCACGTGATCAGTGCATGATCAGCCACGTGATCAGTGCATGATCAGGCACGTGATCAGTGCATGATCAGCCACGTGATCAGTGCATGATAGCCACGTGATCAGTGCATGATCAGTCACGTGATCAGTGCATGATCAGTCACGTGATCAGTGCATGATCAGCCACGTGATCAGTGCATGATAGCCACGTGATCAGTGCATGATCAGTCACGTGATCAGTGCATGATCAGCCACGTGATCAGTGCATGATCAGTCACGTGATCAGTGCATGATCAGCCACGTGATCAGTGCATGATAGCCACGTGATCAGTGCATGATCAGTCACGTGATCAGTGCATGATCAGCCACGTGATCAGTGCATGATAGCCACGTGATCAGTGCATGATCAGTCACGTGATCAGTGCATGATCAGTCACGTGATCAGTGCATGATCAGCCACGTGATCAGTGCATGATATCACGTGATCAGTGCATGATCAGTCACGTGATCAGTGCATGATAGCCACGTGATCAGTGCATGATCAGTCACGTGATCAGTGCATGATCAGCCACGTGATCAGTGCATGCTCAGTCACGTGATCAGGCCTGCTGAGCTGCGTGATTGCTCATCTGCTTGACAATTGCCACCTGTGCTGCGTAATTCCTGCCTGCTCATCTACTTGATTATTGCCAGCTGAGCAGCATGATTTCTCAGAGCTGAGTTCCATGATTATAGCCTGCTGACTGTTTCCTGCCTACTCAGCTCTATGTTCATTGCCTCCAGAGGCACATGATCAGTGTATGACACCAAACATGATCAGTGCATGATCAGTCACATGATCAGTGCATGATAAGCCACGTGATCAGTGCATGATCAGTTACGTGATCAGTGCATGATCAGTCATGTGACAGTGCATGATAGCTGCGTGATCAGTGCATGATCAGCCACGTGATCAGTGCATGATAGCCACGTGATCAGTGCATGATCAGTCACGTGATCAGTGCATGGTAGCCACGTGATCAGTGCATGATCAGCCACGTGATCAGTGCATGATCAGTCACGTGATCAGTGCATGGTAGCTACGTGATCAGTGCATGATCAGCCACGTGATCAGTGCATGATAGCCACGTGATCAGTGCATGATAGCCACGTGATCAGTGCATGATCAGTCACGTGATCAGTGCATGATCAGTCACGTGATCAGTGCATGATCAGTCACGTGATCAGTGCATGATCAGTCACGTGACCAGTACATGGTAGCTACGTGATCATTGCATGATCAGCCACGTGATCAGTGCATGATAGCCACGTGATCAGTGCATGATCAGTCACGTGATCAGTGCATGATCAGCCACGTGATCAGTGCATGAGTGCCACGTGATCAGTGCATGATCAGTCACGTGATCAGTGTGTGATCAGCCACGTGATCAGTGCATGATCAGCCACGTGATCAGTGCATGATAGCCACGTGATCAGTGCATGATCAGTCACGTGATCAGTGCATGATCAGCCACGTGATCAGTGCATGATCAGACACGTGATCAGTGCATGATCAGTCACGTGATCAGTGCATGATCAGCCACGTGATCAGTGCATGATCAGTCACGTGATCAGTGCATGATCAGCCACGTGATCAGTGCATGATAGCCACGTGATCAGTGCATGATCAGTCACGTGATCAGTGCATGATCAGTCACGTGATCAGTGCATGATCAGCCACGTGATCAGTGCATGATCAGCCACGTGATCAGTGCATGATCAATTACGTGATCAGTGCATGATCAGTCACGTGACCAGTGCATGGTAGCTACGTGATCATTGCATGATCAGCCACGTGATCAGTGCATGATAGCCACGTGATCAGTGCATGATCAGCCACGTGATCAGTGCATGATCAGTCACGTGATCAGTGCATGATCAGTCACGTGATCAGTGCATGATCAGCCACGTGATCAGTGCATGTGCAGTCATGTATCAGTGCATGATAGCCACGTGATCAGTGCATGATCAGTCCCGTGATCAGTGCATGATCAGCCACGTGATCAGTGCATGATAGCCACGTGATCAGTGCATGATCAGTCACGTGATCAGTGCATGATCAGTCACGTGATCAGTGTGTGATCAGCCACGTGAACAGTGCATGCTCAGTCACGTGATCAGGGCCTGCTGAGCTGCGTGATTACTGTCTGCTCATCTGCTTGACAATTGCCAGCTGAGCTGCACGATTCCTGCCTGTCATCTCCTTGACAATTGCCACTGTGCTGCGTAATTCCTGCCTGCTCATCTGCTTAATTATTGCCAGCTGAGCAGCATGATTTCTCAGAGCTGAGTTCCATGATTATAGCCTGCTGACTGATTCGTGCCTACTCAGCTCTTTGTTCATTGCCTCCAGAGGCACATGATCAGTGTATGACACCAAACATGATCAGTGCATGATCAGTCACATGATCAGTGCATGATAAGCCACGTGATCAGTGCATGATCAGTCACGTGATCAGTGCATGATCAGTCACGTGATCAGTGCATGATAGCCACGTGATCAGTGCATGATCAGCCACGTGATCAGTGCATGATAGCCACGTGATCAGTGCATGATCAGTCACGTGATCAGTGCATGATCAGCCACGTGATCAGTGCATGATCAGCCACGTGATCAGTGCATGATCAGTCACGTGATCAGTGTATGATCAGCCACGTGAATCAGTGCATGCTCAGTCACGTGATCAGGGCCTCCTGAGCTGCGTGATTACTGTCTGCTCATCTGCTTGACAATTGCCAGCTGAGCTGCATGATTCCTGCCTGTCATCTGCTTGACAATTGCCAGCTGTGCTGCGTAATTCCTGCCTGATCAGCTGCTTGATTATTGCCAGCTGAGCAGCATGATTCCTCACACCTGAGTTCCATGATTATTGCCTGCTGACTGTTTGATTCGTGCCTACTCAGCTCTTTGTTTATTGCCTCCAGAGGCACATGATCAGTGTATGATAGCAAACATGATCAGTGCATGATCAGTCACATGATCAGTGCCATTAAGTCACGTGATCAGTACATGATAGTCATGTGATCAGTGCATGATCAGTCACGTGATCAGTGCATGATCAGCCACGTGATCAGTGCATGATCAGCCACGTGATCAGTGCATGATAGCCACGTGATCAGTGCATGATCATCACGTGATCAGTGCATGATCAGTCACGTGATCAGTGCATGATCAGCCACGTGATCAGTGCATGATCAGTCACGTGATCAGTGCATGATCAGTCACGTGACCAGTGCATGATAGCCACGTGATCAGTGCATGATCAGCCACGTGATCAGTGCATGATAGCCACGTGATCAGTGCATGATCAGTCACGTGATCAGTGCATGATCAGCCACGTGATCAGTGCATGATCAGACACGTGATCAGTGTATGATCAGCCACGTGATCAGTGCATGATATCCAAGTGATCAGTGCATGATCAATCACGTGATCAGTGTATGATCAGCCACGTGAACAGTGCATGCTCAGTCACGTGATCAGGGCCTGCTGAGCTGCGTGATTACTGTCTGCTCATCTGCTTGACAATTGCCAGCTGAGCTGCATGATTCCTGCCTGTCATCTGCTTGACAATTGCCAGCTGTGCTGCGTAATTCCTGCCTGCTCAGCTGCTTGATTATTGCCAGCTGAGCAGCATGATTCCTCACACCTGAGTTCCATGATTATTGCCTGCTGACTGTTTGATTCGTGCCTACTCAGCTCTTTGTTTATTGCCTCCAGAGGCACATGATCAGTGTATGATAGCAAACATGATCAGCGCATGATCAGTCACATGATCAGCGCCATTAAGTCACGTGATCACTACATGATAGTCATGTGATCAGTCCATGCTCAGTCACAGTATCAGTGCATGATCAGCCACGTGATCAGTGCATGATCTGTCACATGATTAGTGTATGATCATCCACGTGATCAGTGCATGGGCAGTCATGTGATCAGTGCATGATATAGACGTGATCAGTGCATGATCAGTCTCGTGATCAGTGCATGATAGCCACGTGATCAGTGCATGATCAGTCACCTGATGGGTGTATGATCATTCACGTGACCTGTACATGGTAGCTACATGAACATTGCATGATCAGCCACGTGAGTAGTGCATGATAGCCACGTGATCAGTGCATGATCAGGCACGTGATCAGTGCATGATCAGTCATGTGACCAGTACATGGTAGCTGCGTGATCATGCATGATCAGCCACGTGAGCAGTGCATGATAGCCACGTGATCAGTGCATGATCAGTCACGTGATCAGTGCATGATCAGTCACGTGATCAGTGCATGATCAGCCACGTGATCAGTGCATGATCAGGCACGTGATCAGTGCATGATCAGCCACGTGATCAGTGCATGATAGCCACGTGATCAGTGCATGATCAGTCACGTGATCAGTGCATGATCAGTCACGTGATCAGTGCATGATCAGCCACGTGATCAGTGCATGATAGCCACGTGATCAGTGCATGATCAGTCACGTGATCAGTGCATGATCAGCCACGTGATCAGTGCATGATCAGTCACGTGATCAGTGCATGATCAGCCACGTGATCAGTGCATGATAGCCACGTGATCAGTGCATGATCAGTCACGTGATCAGTGCATGATAGCCACGTGATCAGTGCATGATAGCCACGTGATCAGTGCATGATCAGTCACGTGATCAGTGCATGATCAGTCACGTGATCAGTGCATGATCAGCCACGTGATCAGTGCATGATATCACGTGATCAGTGCATGATCAGTCACGTGATCAGTGCATGATAGCCACGTGATCAGTGCATGATCAGTCACGTGATCAGTGTGTGATCAGCCACGTGATCAGTGCATGCTCAGTCACGTGATCAGTGCCTGCTGAGCTGCGTGATTGCTCATCTGCTTGACAATTGCCACCTGTGCTGCGTAATTCCTGCCTGCTCATCTACTTGATTATTGCCAGCTGAGCAGCATGATTTCTCAGAGCTGAGTTCCATGATTATAGCCTGCTGACTGTTTCCTGCCTACTCAGCTCTATGTTCATTGCCTCCAGAGGCACATGATCAGTGTGTGACACCAAACATGATCAGTGCATGATCAGTCACATGATCAGTGCATGATAAGCCACGTGATCAGTGCATGATCAATCACGTGATCAGTGCATGATCAGTCATGTGATCAGTGCATGGTAGCTGCGTGATCAGTGCATGATCAGCCACGTGATCAGTGCATGATAGCCACGTGATCAGTGCATGATCAGTCACGTGATCAGTGCATGATAGCACGTGATCAGTGCATGATCAGCCACGTGATCAGTGCATGATCAGTCACGTGATCAGTGCATGGTAGCTACGTGATCAGTGCATGATCAGCCACGTGATCAGTGCATGATAGCCACGTGATCAGTGCATGATAGCCACGTGATCAGTGCATGATCAGTCACGTGATCAGTGCATGATCAGTCACGTGATCAGTGCATGATCAGTTACGTGATCAGTGCATGATCAGTCACGTGACCAGTACATGGTAGCTACGTGATCATTGCATGATCAGCCACGTGAGCAGTGCATGATAGCCACGTGATCAGTGCATGATCAGTCACGTGATCAGTGTATGATCAGCCACGTGATCAGTGCATGAGTGCCACGTGATCAGTGCATGATCAGTCACGTGATCAGTGTGTGATCAGCCACGTGATCAGTGCATGATCAGCCACGTGATCAGTGCATGATAGCCACGTGATCAGTGCATGATCAGTCACGTGATCAGTGCATGATCAGCCACGTGATCAGTGCATGGTCAGCACGTGAACAGTGTATGATCAGTCACGTGATCAGTGCATGATCAGCCACGTGATCAGTGCATGATCAGTCACGTGATCAGTGCATGTCCAGCCACGTGATCAGTGCATGATAGCCACGTGATCAGTGCATGATCAGTCACGTGATCAGTGCATGATCAGTCACGTGATCAGTGCATGATCAGCCACGTGATCAGTGCATGATCAGCCACGTGATCAGTGCATGATCAATTACGTGATCAGTGCATGATCAGTCACGTGACCAGTGCATGGTAGCTACGTGATCATTGCATGATCAGCCACGTGATCAGTGCATGATAGCCACGTGATCAGTGCATGATCAGCCACGTGATCAGTGCATGATCAGTCACGTGATCAGTGCATGATCAGTCACGTGATCAGTGCATGATCAGCCACGTGATCAGTGCATGTCAGTCATGTATCAGTGCATGATAGCCACGTGATCAGTGCATGATCAGTCCCGTGATCAGTGCATGATCAGCCACGTGATCAGTGCATGATAGCTACGTGATCAGTGCATGATCAGTCACGTGATCAGTGCATGATCAGTCACGTGATCAGTGTGTGATCAGCCACGTGAACAGTGCATGCTCAGTCACGTGATCAGGGCCTGCTGAGCTGCGTGATTACTGTCTGCTCATCTGCTTGACAATTGCCAGCTGAGCTGCACGATTCCTGCCTGTCATCTGCTTGACAATTGCCAGCTGTGCTGCGTAATTCCTGCCTGCTCATCTGCTTGATTATTGCCAGCTGAGCAGCATGATTTCTCAGAGCTGAGTTCCATGATTATAGCCTGCTGACTGATTCGTGCCTACTCAGCTCTTTGTTCATTGCCTCCAGAGGCACATGATCAGTGTATGACACCAAACATGATCAGCACATGATCAGTCACATGATCAGTGCATGATAAGCCACGTGATCAGTGCATGATCAATTATGTGATCAGTGCATGATCAGTCATGTGACCAGTACATGGTAGCTGCGTGATCAGTGCATGATCAGCCACGTGATCAGTGCATGATAGCCACGTGATCAGTGCATGATCAGTCACGTGATCAGTGCATGATCAGTCACGTGATCAGTGCATGATCAGTCACGTGATCAGTGCATGATCAATCACGTGATCAGTGCATGATCAGTCACGTGATCAGTGCATGGTAGCTACGTGATCAGTGCATGATCAGCCACGTGATCAGTGCATGATAGCCACGTGATCAGTGCATGATCAGCCACGTGATCAGTGCATGATCAGCCACGTGATCAGTGCATGATAGCCACGTGATCAGTGCATGATCAGTCACGTGATCAGTGCATGATCAGTCACGTGATCAGTGCATGATCAGTCACGTGATCAGTGCATGATCAGTCACGTGATCAGTGCATGATCAGCCACGTGATCAGTGCATGATCAGCCACGTGATCAGTGCATGATCAGTCACGTGATCAGTGCATGATCAGCCACGTGATCAGTGCATGATAGCCACGTGATCAGTGCATGATAGCCACGTGATCAGTGCATGATCAGTCACGTGATCAGTGCATGATCAGTCACGTGATCAGTGCATGATCAGTCACGTGATCAGTGCATGATCAGCCACGTGATCAGTGCATGATCAGCCACGTGATCAGTGCATGATCAGCCACGTGATCAGTGCATGATCAGCCACGTGATCAGTGCATGATCAGTTACGTGAGCAGTGTATGATCAGCCACGTGATCAGTGCATGGTCAGACACGTGAACTGTGTATGATCAGCCACGTGATCAGTGCATGATATCCAAGTGATCAGTGCATGATCAATCACGTGATCAGTGTATGATCAGCCACGTGAACAGTGCATGCTCAGTCACGTGATCTGGGCCTGCTGAGCTGCGTGATTACTGTCTGCTCATCTGCTTGACAATTGCCAGCTGGGCTGCACGATTCCTGCCTGTCATCTGCTTGACAATTGCCAGCTGTGCTGCGTAATTCCTGCCTGCTCAGCTGCTTGATTATTGCCAGCTGAGCAGCATGATTCCTCACACCTGAGTTCCATGATTATTGCCTGCTGACTGTTTGATTCGTGCCTACTCAGCTCTTTGTTTATTGCCTCCAGAGGCACATGATCAGTGTATGATAGCAAACATGATCAGCGCATGATCAGTCACATGATCAGCGCCATTAAGTCACGTGATCACTACATGATAGTCATGTGATCAGTCCATGCTCAGTCACGGTATCAGTGCATGATCAGCCACGTGATCAGTGCATGATCTGTCACATGATTAGTGTATGATCATCCACGTGATCAGTGCATGGGCAGTCATGTGATCAGTGCATGATATAGACGTGATCAGTGCATGATCAGTCTCGGGATCAGTGCATGATAGCCACGTGATCAGTGCATGATCAGTCACCTGATGGGTGTATGATCATTCACGTGACCTGTACATGGTAGCTACATGAACATTGCATGATCAGCCACGTGAGTAGTGCATGATAGCCACGTGATCAGTGCATGATCAGTCACGTGATCAGTGCATGATCAGTCATGTGACCAGTACATGGTAGCTGCGTGATCATGCATGATCAGCCACGTGAGCAGTGCATGATAGCCACGTGATCAGTGCATGATCAGTCACGTGATCAGTGCATGATCAGTCACGTGATCAGTGCATGATCAGCCACGTGATCAGTGCATGATCAGTCACGTGATCAGTGCATGATAGCCCGTGATCAGTGCATGATCAGTCACGTGATCAGTGCATGATCAGCCACGTGATCAGTGCATGATAGCCACGTGATCAGTGCATGATCAGTCACGTGATCAGTGCATGATCAGCCACGTGATCAGTGCATGATCAGCCACGTGATCAGTGCATGACATTACGTGATCAGTGCATGATCAGCCACGTGATCAGTGCATGATAGCCACGTGATCAGTGCATGATCAGTCACGTGATCAGTGTGTGATCAGCCACGTGAACAGTGCATGCTCAGTCACGTGATCAGGGCCTGCTGAGCTGCGTGATTACTGTCTGCTCATCTGCTTGACAATTGCCAGCTGAGCTGCACGATTCCTGCCTGTCATCTGCTTGACAATTGCCACCTGTGCTGCGTAATTCCTGCCTGCTCATCTGCTTGATTATTGCCAGCTGAGCAGCATGATTTCTCAGAGCTGAGTTCCATGATTATAGCCTGCTGACTGATTCCTGCCTACTCAGCTCTATGTTCATTGCCTCCAGAGGCACATGATCAGTGTATGACACCAAACATGATCAGCACATGATCAGTCACATGATCAGTGCATGATAAGCCACGTGATCAGTGCATGATCAATCACGTGATCAGTGCATGATCAGTCATGTGATCAGTGCATGGTAGCTGACGTGATCAGTGCATGATCAGCCACGTGATCAGTGCATGATAGCCACGTGATCAGTGCATGATCAGTCACGTGATCAGTGCATGGTAGCCACGTGATCAGTGCATGATCAGCCACGTGATCAGTGCATGATCAGTCACGTGATCAGTGCATGATAGCTACGTGATCAGTGCATGATCAGCCACGTGATCAGTGCATGATAGCCACGTGATCAGTGCATGATAGCCACGTGATCAGTGCATGATCAGTCACGTGATCAGTGCATGATCAGTCACGTGATCAGTGCATGATCAGTCACGTGATCAGTGCATGATCAGCCACGTGATCAGTGCATGATAGCCACGTGATCAGTGCATGATCAGTCACGTGATCAGTGCATGATCAGTCACGTGATCAGTGCATGATCAGCCACGTGATCAGTGCATGATCAGCCACGTGATCAGTGCATGATCAGTCCGTGATCAGTGCATGATCAGCCACGTGATCAGTGCATGATCAGTCACGTGATCAGTGCATGATCAGTCACGTGATCAGTGCATGATCATTCACGTGATCAGTGCATGATCAGTCACGTGATCAGTACATGGTAGCTACGTGATCATTGCATGATCAGCCACGTGATCAGTGCATGATAGCCACGTGATCAGTGCATGATCAGTCACGTGATCAGTGCATGATCAGCCACGTGATCAGTGCATGATGCCACGTGATCAGTGCATGATCAGTCACGTGATCATGTGTGATCAGCCACGTGATCAGTGCATGATAGCCACGTGATCAGTGCATGATCAGTTACGTGATCAGTGTATGATCAGCCACGTGATCAGTGCATGAGTGCCACGTGATCAGTGCATGATAGTCACGTGACAGTGTGTGATCAGCCACGTGATCAGTGCATGATCAGCCACGTGATCAGTGCATGATAGCCACGTGATCAGTGCATGATCAGTTACGTGATCAGTGTATGATCAGCCACGTGATCAGTGCATGATATCCACGTGATCAGTGCATGATCATCACGTGATCAGTGCATGATCAGCCACGTGAACAGTGCATGCTCAGTCACGTGATCAGGGCCTGCTGAGCTGCGTGATTACTGTCTGCTCATCTGCTTGACAATTGCCAGCTGAGCTGCATGATTCCTGCCTGTCATCTGCTTGACAATTGCCAGCTGTGCTGCGTAATTCCTGCCTGCTCAGCTGCTTGATTATTGCCAGCTGAGCAGCATGATTCCTCACACCTGAGTTCCATGATTATTGCCTGCTGACTGTTTGATTCGTGCCTACTCAGCTCTTTGTTTATTGCCTCCAGAGGCACATGATCAGTGTATGATAGCAAACATGATCAGCGCATGATCAGTCACATGATCAGTGCCATTAAGTCACGTGATCACTACATGATAGTCATGTGATCAGTCCATGCTCAGTCACGGTATCAGTGCATGATCAGCCACGTGATCAGTGCATGATCAGCCACGTGATCAGTGCATGATAGCCATGTGATCAGTGCATGATCATCACGTGATCAGTGCATGATCAGGCACGTGATCAGTGCATGATCAGCCACGTGATCAGTGCATGATCCGTCACCTGATGGGTGTATGATCAGTCACGTGACCAGTACATGGTAGCTACATGATCATTGCATGATCAGCCACGTGAGTAGTGCATGATAGCCACGTGATCAGTGCATGATCAGTCACGTGATCAGTGCATGATCAGTCATGTGATCAGTGCATGATCAGTTACGTGATCAGTGCATGATCAGCCACGTGATCAGTGCATGATAGCCACGTGATCAGTGCATGATCAGTCACGTGATCAGTGCATGATATGTCACGTGACAGTGTGTGATCAGCCACGTGATCAGTGCATGATCAGCCACGTGATCAGTGCATGATAGCCACGTGATCAGTGCATGATCAGTTACGTGAGCAGTGTATGATCAGCCACGTGATCAGTGCATGGTCAGACACGTGAACAGTGTATGATCAGCCACGTGATCAGTGCATGATATCCAAGTGATCAGTGCATGATCAATCACGTGATCAGTGTATGATCAGCCACGTGAACAGTGCATGCTCAGTCACGTGATCTGGGCCTGCTGAGCTGCGTGATTACTGTCTGCTCATCTGCTTGACAATTGCCAGCTGAGCTGCACGATTCCTGCCTGTCATCTGCTTGACAATTGCCAGCTGTGCTGCGTAATTCCTGCCTGCTCAGCTGCTTGATTATTGCCAGCTGAGCAGCATGATTCCTCACACCTGAGTTCCATGATTATTGCCTGCTGACTGTTTGATTCGTGCCTACTCAGCTCTTTGTTTATTGCCTCCAGAGGCACATGATCAGTGTATGATAGCAAACATGATCAGCGCATGATCAGTCACATGATCAGCGCCATTAAGTCACGTGATCACTACATGATAGTCATGTGATCAGTCCATGCTCAGTCACGGTATCAGTGCATGATCAGCCACGTGATCAGTGCATGATCTGTCACATGATTAGTGTATGATCATCCACGTGATCAGTGCATGGGCAGTCATGTGATCAGTGCATGATATAGACGTGATCAGTGCATGATCAGTCTCGTGATCAGTGCATGATAGCCACGTGATCAGTGCATGATCAGTCACCTGATGGGTGTATGATCATTCACGTGACCTGTACATGGTAGCTACATGAACATTGCATGATCAGCCACGTGAGTAGTGCATGATAGCCACGTGATCACTGCATGATCAGTCACGTGATCAGTGCATGATCAGTCATGTGACCAGTACATGGTAGCTGCGTGATCATGCATGATCAGCCACGTGAGCAGTGCATGATAGCCACGTGATCAGTGCATGATCAGACACGTGATCAGTGCATGATCAGTCACGTGATCAGTGCATGATCAGCCACGTGATCAGTGCATGATCAGGCACGTGATCAGTGCATGATCAGCCACGTGATCAGTGCATGATAGCCACGTGATCAGTGCATGATCAGTCACGTGATCAGTGCATGATCAGTCACGTGATCAGTGCATGATCAGCCACGTGATCAGTGCATGATAGCCACGTGATCAGTGCATGATCAGTCACGTGATCAGTGCATGATCAGCCACGTGATCAGTGCATGATCAGCCACGTGATCAGTGCATGTCCAGCCACGTGATCAGTGCATGATAGCCACGTGATCAGTGCATGATCAGTCACGTGATCAGTGCATGATAGCCACGTGATCAGTGCATGATAGCCACGTGATCAGTGCATGATCAGTCACGTGATCAGTGCATGATCAGTCACGTGATCAGTGCATGATCAGCCACGTGATCAGTGCATAATATTACGTGATCAGTGCATGATCAGTCACGTGATCAGTGCATGATAGCCACGTGATCAGTGCATGATCAGTCACGTGATCAGTGTATGATCAGCCACGTGAAGTGCATGCTCAGTCACGTGATCAGTGCCTGCTGAGCTGCGTGATTGCTCATCTGCTTGACAATTGCCACCTGTGCTGCGTAATTCCTGCCTGCTCATCTACTTGATTATTGCCAGCTGAGCAGCATGATTTCTCAGAGCTGAGTTCCATGATTATAGCCTGCTGACTGTTTCCTGCCTACTCAGCTCTATGTTCATTGCCTCCAGAGGCACATGATCAGTGTGTGACACCAAACATGATCAGCACATGATCAGTCACATGATCAGTGCATGATAAGCCACGTGATCAGTGCATGATCAGTTACGTGATCAGTGCATGATCAGTCATGTGATCAGTGCATGGTAGCTGCGTGATCAGTGCATGATCAGCCACGTGATCAGTGCATGATAGCCACGTGATCAGTGCATGATCAGTCACGTGATCAGTGCATGATAGCCACGTGATCAGTGCATGATCAGCCACGTGATCAGTGCATGATCAGTCACGTGATCAGTGCATGGTAGCTACGTGATCAGTGCATGATCAGCCACGTGATCAGTGCATGATAGCCACGTGATCAGTGCATGATAGCCACGTGATCAGTGCATGATCAGTCACGTGATCAGTGCATGATCAGTCACGTGATCAGTGCATGATCAGTCACGTGATCAGTGCATGATCAGTCACGTGACCAGTATATGGTAGCTTCGTGATCATTGCATGATCAGCCACGTGATCAGTGCATGATAGCCACGTGATCAGTGCATGATCAGTCACGTGATCAGTGTATGATCAGCCACGTGATCAGTGCATGAGTGCCACGTGATCAGTGCATGATCAGTCACGTGATCAGTGTGTGATCAGCCACGTGATCAGTGCATGATCAGCCACGTGATCAGTGCATGATAGCCACGTGATCAGTGCATGATCAGTCACGTGATCAGTGCATGATCAGCCACGTGATCAGTGCATGATCAGACACGTGATCAGTGCATGATCAGTCACGTGATCAGTGCATGATCAGCCACGTGATCAGTGCATGATCAGTCACGTGATCAGTGCATGATCAGCCACGTGATCAGTGCATGATAGCCACGTGATCAGTGCATGATCAGTCACGTGATCAGTGCATGATCAGTCACGTGATCAGTGCATGATCAGCCACGTGATCAGTGCATGATCAGCCACGTGATCAGTGCATGATCAATTACGTGATCAGTGCATGATCAGTCACGTGACCAGTGCATGGTAGCTACGTGATCATTGCATGATCAGCCACGTGAGCAGTGCATGATAGCCACGTGATCAGTGCATGATCAGCCACGTGATCAGTGCATGATCAGTCACGTGATCAGTGCATGATCAGTCACGTGATCAGTGCATGATCAGCCACGTGATCAGTGCATGTGAGTCATGTATCAATGCATGATAGCGTCGTGATCAGTGCATGATCAGTCCCGTGATCAGTGCATGATCAGCCACGTGATCAGTGCATGATAGCCACGTGATCAGTGCATGATCAGTCACGTGATCAGTGCATGATCAGTCACGTGATCAGTGTGTGATCAGCCACGTGAACAGTGCATGCTCAGTCACGTGATCAGGGCCTGCTGAGCTGCGTGATTACTGTCTGCTCATCTGCTTGACAATTGCCAGCTGAGCTGCACGATTCCTGCCTGTCATCTGCTTGACAATTGCCAGCTGTGCTGCGTAATTCCTGCCTGCTCATCTGCTTGATTATTGCCAGCTGAGCAGCATGATTTCTCAGAGCTGAGTTCCATGATTATAGCCTGCTGACTGATTCGTGCCTACTCAGCTCTTTGTTTATTGCCTCCAGAGGCACATGATCAGTGTATGACACCAAACATGATCAGCACATGATCAGTCACATGATCAGTGCATGATAAGCCACGTGATCAGTGCATGATCAATTATGTGATCAGTGCATGATCAGTCATGTGACCAGTACATGGTAGCTGCGTGATCAGTGCATGATCAGCCACGTGATCAGTGCATGATAGCCACGTGATCAGTGCATGATCAGTCACGTGATCAGTGCATGATCAGTCACGTGATCAGTGCATGATCAGTCACGTGATCAGTGCATGATCAGTCACGTGATCAGTGCATGATCAGTCACGTGATCAGTGCATGGTAGCTACGTGATCAGTGCATGATCAGCCACGTGATCAGTGCATGATAGCCACGTGATCAGTGCATGATCAGCCACGTGATCAGTGCATGATCAGCACGTGATCAGTGCATGATAGCCACGTGATCAGTGCATGATCAGTCACGTGATCAGTGCATGATCAGTCACGTGATCAGTGCATGATCAGTTACGTGATCAGTGCATGATCAGCCACGTGATCAGTGCATGATCAGCCACGTGATCAGTGCATGATCAGTCACGTGATCGTGTGTGATCAGCCACGTGATCAGTGCATGATAGCCACGTGATCAGTGCATGATAGCCACGTGATCAGTGCATGATCAGTCACGTGATCAGTGCATGATCAGTCACGTGATCAGTGCATGATCAGTCACGTGATCAGTGCATGACAGCCACGTGATCAGTGCATGATCAGCCACGTGATCAGTGCATGATCAGCCACGTGATCAGTGCATGATCAGCCACGTGATCAGTGCATGATCAGTTACGTGAGCAGTGTATGATCAGCCACGTGATCAGTGCATGGTCAGACACGTGAACTGTGTATGATCAGCCACGTGATCAGTGCATGATATCCAAGTGATCAGTGCATGATCAATCACGTGATCAGTGTATGATCAGCCACGTGAACAGTGCATGCTCAGTCACGTGATCTGGGCCTGCTGAGCTGCGTGATTACTGTCTGCTCATCTGCTTGACAATTGCCAGCTGGGCTGCACGATTCCTGCCTGTCATCTGCTTGACAATTGCCAGCTGTGCTGCGTAATTCCTGCCTGCTCAGCTGCTTGATTATTGCCAGCTGAGCAGCATGATTCCTCACACCTGAGTTCCATGATTATTGCCTGCTGACTGTTTGATTCGTGCCTACTCAGCTCTTTGTTTATTGCCTCCAGAGGCACATGATCAGTGTATGATAGCAAACATGATCAGCGCATGATCAGTCACATGATCAGCGCCATTAAGTCACGTGATCACTACATGATAGTCATGTGATCAGTCCATGCTCAGTCACGGTATCAGTGCATGATCAGCCACGTGATCAGTGCATGATCTGTCACATGATTAGTGTATGATCATCCACGTGATCAGTGCATGGGCAGTCATGTGATCAGTGCATGATATAGACGTGATCAGTGCATGATCAGTCTCGTGATCAGTGCATGATAGCCACGTGATCAGTGCATGATCAGTCACCTGATGGGTGTATGATCATTCACGTGACCTGTACATGGTAGCTACATGAACATTGCATGATCAGCCACGTGAGTAGTGCATGATAGCCACGTGATCAGTGCATGATCAGTCACGTGATCAGTGCATGATCAGTCATGTGACCAGTACATGGTAGCTGCGTGATCATGCATGATCAGCCACGTGAGCAGTGCATGATAGCCACGTGATCAGTGCATGATCAGTCACGTGATCAGTGCATGATCAGTCACGTGATCAGTGCATGATCAGCCACGTGATCAGTGCATGATCAGTCACGTGATCAGTGCATGATAGCCCGTGATCAGTGCATGATCAGTCACGTGATCAGTGCATGATCAGCCACGTGATCAGTGCATGATAGCTACGTGATCAGTGCATGATCAGTCACGTGATCAGTGCATGATCAGCCACGTGATCAGTGCATGATCAGCCACGTGATCAGTGCATGACATTACGTGATCAGTGCATGATCAGTCACGTGATCAGTGCATGATAGCCACGTGATCAGTGCATGATCAGTCACGTGATCAGTGTGTGATCAGCCACGTGAACAGTGCATGCTCAGTCACGTGATCAGGGCCTGCTGAGCTGCGTGATTACTGTCTGCTCATCTGCTTGACAATTGCCAGCTGAGCTGCACGATTCCTGCCTGTCATCTGCTTGACAATTGCCACCTGTGCTGCGTAATTCCTGCCTGCTCATCTACTTGATTATTGCCAGCTGAGCAGCATGATTTCTCAGAGCTGAGTTCCATGATTATAGCCTGCTGACTGATTCCTGCCTACTCAGCTCTATGTTCATTGCCTCCAGAGGCACATGATCAGTGTATGACACCAAACATGATCAGCACATGATCAGTCACATGATCAGTGCATGATAAGCCACGTGATCAGTGCATGATCAATTACGTGATCAGTGCATGATCAGTCATGTGACCAGTGCATGGTAGCTGAGTGATCAGTGCATGATCAGCCACGTGATCAGTGCATGATAGCTACGTGATCAGTGCATGATCAGTCACGTGACCAGTGCATGGTAGCCACGTGATCAGTGCATGATCAGCCACGTGATCAGTGCATGATCAGTCACGTGATCAGTGCATGATAGCTACGTGATCAGTGCATGATCAGCCACGTGATCAGTGCATGATAGCCACGTGATCAGTGCATGGTAGCCACGTGATCAGTGCATGATCAGTCACGTGATCAGTGCATGATCAGTCACGTGATCAGTGCATGATCAGTCACGTGATCAGTGCATGATCAGCCACGTGATCAGTGCATGATAGCCACGTGATCAGTGCATGATCAGTCACGTGATCAGTGCATGATCAGTCACGTGATCAGTGCATGATCAGCCACGTGATCAGTGCATGATCAGCCACGTGATCAGTGCATGATCAGTCCGTGATCAGTGCATGATCAGCCACGTGATCAGTGCATGATCAGTCACGTGATCAGTGCATGATCAGTCACGTGATCAGTGCATGATCATTCACGTGATCAGTGCATGATCAGTCACGTGATCAGTACATGGTAGCTACGTGATCATTGCATGATCAGCCACGTGATCAGTGCATGATAGCCACGTGATCAGTGCATGATCAGTTACGTGATCAGTGCATGATCAGCCACGTGATCAGTGCATGATGCCACGTGATCAGTGCATGATCAGTCACGTGATCATGTGTGATCAGCCACGTGATCAGTGCATGATAGCCACGTGATCAGTGCATGATCAGTTACGTGATCAGTGTATGATCAGCCACGTGATCAGTGCATGAGTGCCACGTGATCAGTGCATGATAGTCACGTGACAGTGTGTGATCAGCCACGTGATCAGTGCATGATCAGCCACGTGATCAGTGCATGATAGCCACGTGATCAGTGCATGATCAGTTACGTGATCAGTGTATGATCAGCCACGTGATCAGTGCATGATATCCACGTGATCAGTGCATGATCATCACGTGATCAGTGCATGATCAGCCACGTGAACAGTGCATGCTCAGTCACGTGATCAGGGCCTGCTGAGCTGCGTGATTACTGTCTGCTCATCTGCTTGACAATTGCCAGCTGAGCTGCATGATTCCTGCCTGTCATCTGCTTGACAATTGCCAGCTGTGCTGCGTAATTCCTGCCTGCTCAGCTGCTTGATTATTGCCAGCTGAGCAGCATGATTCCTCACACCTGAGTTCCATGATTATTGCCTGCTGACTGTTTGATTCGTGCCTACTCAGCTCTTTGTTTATTGCCTCCAGAGGCACATGATCAGTGTATGATAGCAAACATGATCAGCGCATGATCAGTCACATGATCAGTGCCATTAAGTCACGTGATCACTACATGATAGTCATGTGATCAGTCCATGCTCAGTCACGGTATCAGTGCATGATCAGCCACGTGATCAGTGCATGATCAGCCACGTGATCAGTTCATGATAGCCATGTGATCAGTGCATGATCATCACGTGATCAGTGCATGATCAGTCACGTGATCAGTGCATGATCAGCCACGTGATCAGTGCATGATCAGTCACCTGATGGGTGTATGATCAGTCACGTGACCAGTACATGGTAGCTACATGATCATTGCATGATCAGCCACGTGAGTAGTGCATGATAGCCACGTGATCAGTGCATGATCAGTCACGTGATCAGTGCATGATCAGTCATGTGATCAGTGCATGATCAGTCACGTGATCAGTGCATGATCAGCCACGTGATCAGTGCATGATAGCCACGTGATCAGTGCATGATCAGTCACGTGATCAGTGCATGATAGTCACGTGACAGTGTGTGATCAGCCACGTGATCAGTGCATGATCAGCCACGTGATCAGTGCATGATAGCCACGTGATCAGTGCATGATCAGTTACGTGAGCAGTGTATGATCAGCCACGTGATCAGTGCATGGTCAGACACGTGAACAGTGTATGATCAGCCACGTGATCAGTGCATGATATCCAAGTGATCAGTGCATGATCAATCACGTGATCAGTGTATGATCAGCCACGTGAACAGTGCATGCTCAGTCACGTGATCTGGGCCTGCTGAGCTGCGTGATTACTGTCTGCTCATCTGCTTGACAATTGCCAGCTGAGCTGCACGATTCCTGCCTGTCATCTGCTTGACAATTGCCAGCTGTGCTGCGTAATTCCTGCCTGCTCAGCTGCTTGATTATTGCCAGCTGAGCAGCATGATTCCTCACACCTGAGTTCCATGATTATTGCCTGCTGACTGTTTGATTCGTGCCTACTCAGCTCTTTGTTTATTGCCTCCAGAGGCACATGATCAGTGTATGATAGCAAACATGATCAGCGCATGATCAGTCACATGATCAGCGCCATTAAGTCACGTGATCACTACATGATAGTCATGTGATCAGTCCATGCTCAGTCACAGTATCAGTGCATGATCAGCCACGTGATCAGTGCATGATCTGTCACATGATTAGTGTATGATCATCCACGTGATCAGTGCATGGGCAGTCATGTGATCAGTGCATGATATAGACGTGATCAGTGCATGATCAGTCTCGTGATCAGTGCATGATAGCCACGTGATCAGTGCATGATCAGTCACCTGATGGGTGTATGATCATTCACGTGACCTGTACATGGTAGCTACATGATCATTGCATGATCAGCCACGTGAGTAGTGCATGATAGCCACGTGATCAGTGCATGATCAGGCACGTGATCAGTGCATGATCAGTCATGTGACCAGTACATGGTAGCTGCGTGATCATGCATGATCAGCCACGTGAGCAGTGCATGATAGCCACGTGATCAGTGCATGATCAGACACGTGATCAGTGCATGATCAGTCACGTGATCAGTGCATGATCAGCCACGTGATCAGTGCATGATCAGGCACGTGATCAGTGCATGATCAGCCACGTGATCAGTGCATGATAGCCACGTGATCAGTGCATGATCAGTCACGTGATCAGTGCATGATCAGTCACGTGATCAGTGCATGATCAGCCACGTGATCAGTGCATGATAGCCACGTGATCAGTGCATGATCAGTCACGTGATCAGTGCATGATCAGCCACGTGATCAGTGCATGATCAGCCACGTGATCAGTGCATGATCAGCCACGTGATCAGTGCATGATAGCCACGTGATCAGTGCATGATCAGTCACGTGATCAGTGCATGATCAGCCACGTGATCAGTGCATGATAGCCACGTGATCAGTGCATGATCAGTCACGTGATCAGTGCATGATCAGTCACGTGATCAGTGCATGATCAGCCACGTGATCAGTGCATGATATCACGTGATCAGTGCATGATCAGTCACGTGATCAGTGCATGATAGCCACGTGATCAGTGCATGATCAGTCACGTGATCAGTGTATGATCAGCCACGTGATCAGTGCATGCTCAGTCACGTGATCAGTGCCTGCTGAGCTGCGTGATTGCTCATCTGCTTGACAATTGCCACCTGTGCTGCGTAATTCCTGCCTGCTCATCTACTTGATTATTGCCAGCTGAGCAGCATGATTTCTCAGAGCTGAGTTCCATGATTATAGCCTGCTGACTGTTTCCTGCCTACTCAGCTCTATGTTCATTGCCTCCAGAGGCACATGATCAGTGTATGACACCAAACATGATCAGCACATGATCAGTCACATGATCAGTGCATGATAAGCCACGTGATCAGTGCATGATCAATCACGTGATCAGTGCATGATCAGTCACGTGATCAGTGCATGGTAGCTGCGTGATCATTGCATGATCAGCCACGTGATCAGTGCATGATAGCCACGTGATCAGTGCATGATCAGTCACGTGATCAGTGCATGATAGCCACGTGATCAGTGCATGATCAGCCACGTGATCAGTGCATGATCAGTCACGTGATCAGTGCATGATAGCCACGTGATCAGTGCATGATCAGCCACGTGATCAGTGCATGATAGCCACGTGATCAGTGCATGATAGCCACGTGATCAGTGCATGATCAGTCACGTGATCAGTGCATGATCAGTCACGTGATCAGTGCATGATCATTCACGTGATCAGTGCATGATCAGTCACGTGACCAGTATATGGTAGCTACGTGATCATTGCATGATCAGCCACGTGATCAGTGCATGATAGCCACGTGATCAGTGCATGATCAGTCACGTGATCAGTGTATGATCAGCCACGTGATCAGTGCATGAGTGCCACGTGATCAGTGCATGATCAGTCACGTGATCAGTGTGTGATCAGCCACGTGATCAGTGCATGATCAGCCACGTGATCAGTGCATGATAGCCACGTGATCAGTGCATGATCAGTCACGTGATCAGTGCATGATCAGCCACGTGATCAGTGCATGATCAGTCACGTGATCAGTGCATGATCAGTCACGTGATCAGTGCATGATCAGCCACGTGATCAGTGCATGATCAGTCACGTGATCAGTGCATGATCAGCCACGTGATCAGTGCATGATAGCCACGTGATCAGTGCATGATCAGTCACGTGATCAGTGCATGATCAGTCACGTGATCAGTGCATGATCAGCCACGTGATCAGTGCATGATCAGCCACGTGATCAGTGCATGATCAATTACGTGATCAGTGCATGATCAGTCACGTGACCAGTGCATGGTAGCTACGTGATCATTGCATGATCAGCCACGTGATCAGTGCATGATAGCCACGTGATCAGTGCATGATCAGCCACGTGATCAGTGCATGATCAGTCACGTGATCAGTGCATGATCAGTCACGTGATCAGTGCATGATCAGCCACGTGATCAGTGCATGTCAGTCATGTATCAGTGCATGATAGCCACGTGATCAGTGCATGATCAGTCCCGTGATCAGTGCATGATCAGCCACGTGATCAGTGCATGAGCCACGTGATCAGTGCATGATCAGTCACGTGATCAGTGCATGATCAGTCACGTGATCAGTGTATGATCAGCCACGTGAACAGTGCATGCTCAGTCACGTGATCAGGGCCTGCTGAGCTGCGTGATTACTGTCTGCTCATCTGCTTGACAATTGCCAGCTGAGCTGCACGATTCCTGCCTGTCATCTGCTTGACAATTGCCAGCTGTGCTGCGTAATTCCTGCCTGCTCAGCTGCTTGATTATTGCCAGCTGAGCAGCATGATTCCTCACAGCTGAGTTCCATGATTATTGCCTGCTGACTGATTCGTGCCTACTCAGCTCTTTGTTCATTGCCTCCAGAGGCACATGATCAGTGTATGATAGCAAACATGATCAGCACATGATCAGTCACATGATCAGTGCATGATAAGCCACGTGATCAGTGCATGATCAGTCATGTGATCAGTGCATGATCAGTCATGTGACCAGTACATGGTAGCTGTGATCATTGCATGATCAGCCACGTGATCAGTGCATGATAGCCACGTGATCAGTGCATGATCAGTCACGTGATCAGTGCATGATCAGTCACGTGATCAGTGCATGATCAGTCACGTGATCAGTGCATGATCAGTCACGTGATCAGTGCATGATCAGTCACGTGATCAGTGCATGGTAGCTACGTGATCAGTGCATGATCAGCCACGTGATCAGTGCATGATAGCCACGTGATCAGTGCATGATCAGCCACGTGATCAGTGCATGATCAGCACGTGATCAGTGCATGATAGCCACGTGATCAGTGCATGATCAGTCACGTGATCAGTGCATGATCAGTCACGTGATCAGTGCATGATCAGTCACGTGATCAGTGCATGATCAGCCACGTGATCAGTGCATGATCAGCCACGTGATCAGTGCATGATCAGTCACGTGATCAGTGTGTGATCAGCCACGTGATCAGTGCATGATAGCCACGTGATCAGTGCATGATAGCCACGTGATCAGTGCATGATCAGTCACGTGATCAGTGCATGATCAGTCACGTGATCAGTGCATGATCAGTCACGTGATCAGTGCATGACAGCCACGTGATCAGTGCATGATCAGCCACGTGATCAGTGCATGATCAGCCACGTGATCAGTGCATGATCAGCCACGTGATCAGTGCATGATCAGTTACGTGAGCAGTGTATGATCAGCCACGTGATCAGTGCATGGTCAGACACGTGAACAGTGTATGATCAGCCACGTGATCAGTGCATGATATCCAAGTGATCAGTGCATGATCAATCACGTGATCAGTGTATGATCAGCCACGTGAACAGTGCATGCTCAGTCACGTGATCTGGGCCTGCTGAGCTGCGTGATTACTGTCTGCTCATCTGCTTGACAATTGCCAGCTGAGCTGCACGATTCCTGCCTGTCATCTGCTTGACAATTGCCAGCTGTGCTGCGTAATTCCTGCCTGCTCAGCTGCTTGATTATTGCCAGCTGAGCAGCATGATTCCTCACACCTGAGTTCCATGATTATTGCCTGCTGACTGTTTGATTCGTGCCTACTCAGCTCTTTGTTTATTGCCTCCAGAGGCACATGATCAGTGTATGATAGCAAACATGATCAGCGCATGATCAGTCACATGATCAGCGCCATTAAGTCACGTGATCACTACATGATAGTCATGTGATCAGTCCATGCTCAGTCACGGTATCAGTGCATGATCAGCCACGTGATCAGTGCATGATCTGTCACATGATTAGTGTATGATCATCCACGTGATCAGTGCATGGGCAGTCATGTGATCAGTGCATGATATAGACGTGATCAGTGCATGATCAGTCTCGTGATCAGTGCATGATAGCCACGTGATCAGTGCATGATCAGTCACCTGATGGGTGTATGATCATTCACGTGACCTGTACATGGTAGCTACATGATCATTGCATGATCAGCCACGTGAGTAGTGCATGATAGCCACGTGATCAGTGCATGATCAGTCACGTGATCAGTGCATGATCAGTCATGTGACCAGTACATGGTAGCTGCGTGATCATGCATGATCAGCCACGTGAGCAGTGCATGATAGCCACGTGATCAGTGCATGATCAGTCACGTGATCAGTGCATGATCAGTCACGTGATCAGTGCATGATCAGCCACGTGATCAGTGCATGATCAGTCACGTGATCAGTGCATGATAGCCCGTGATCAGTGCATGATCAGTCCCGTGATCAGTGCATGATCAGCCACGTGATCAGTGCATGATAGCCACGTGATCAGTGCATGATCAGTCACGTGATCAGTGCATGATCAGCCACGTGATCAGTGCATGATCAGCCACGTGATCAGTGCATGACATTACGTGATCAGTGCATGATCAGTCACGTGATCAGTGCATGATAGCCACGTGATCAGTGCATGATCAGTCACGTGATCAGTGTGTGATCAGCCACGTGAACAGTGCATGCTCAGTCACGTGATCAGGGCCTGCTGAGCTGCGTGATTACTGTCTGCTCATCTGCTTGACAATTGCCAGCTGAGCTGCACGATTCCTGCCTGTCATCTGCTTGACAATTGCCACCTGTGCTGCGTAATTCCTGCCTGCTCATCTGCTTGATTATTGCCAGCTGAGCAGCATGATTTCTCAGAGCTGAGTTCCATGATTATAGCCTGCTGACTGATTCCTGCCTACTCAGCTCTATGTTCATTGCCTCCAGAGGCACATGATCAGTGTATGACACCAAACATGATCAGTGCATGATCAGTCACATGATCAGTGCATGATAAGCCACGTGATCAGTGCATGATCAATTACGTGATCAGTGCATGATCAGTCACGTGATCAGTGCATGGTAGCTGCGTGATCAGTGCATGATCAGCCACGTGATCAGTGCATGATAGCCACGTGATCAGTGCATGATCAGTCACGTGATCAGTGCATGATAGCCACGTGATCAGTGCATGATCAGCCACGTGATCAGTGCATGATCAGTCACGTGATCAGTGCATGATAGCCACGTGATCAGTGCATGATCAGCCACGTGATCAGTGCATGATAGCCACGTGATCAGTGCATGATAGCCACGTGATCAGTGCATGATCAGTCACGTGATCAGTGCATGATCAGTCACGTGATCAGTGCATGATCAGTCACGTGATCAGTGCATGATCAGCCACGTGATCAGTGCATGATAGCCACGTGATCAGTGCATGATCAGTCACGTGATCAGTGCATGATCAGTCACGTGATCAGTGCATGATCAGCCACGTGATCAGTGCATGATCAGCCACGTGATCAGTGCATGATCAGTCGTGATCAGTGCATGATCAGCCACGTGATCAGTGCATGATCAGTCACGTGATCAGTGCATGATCAGTCACGTGATCAGTGCATGATCATTCACGTGATCAGTGCATGATCAGTCACGTGACCAGTACATGGTAGCTACGTGATCATTGCATGATCAGCCACGTGATCAGTGCATGATAGCCACGTGATCAGTGCATGATCAGTCACGTGATCAGTGCATGATCAGCCACGTGATCAGTGCATGATGCCACGTGATCAGTGCATGATCAGTCACGTGATCATGTGATCAGCCACGTGATCAGTGCATGATAGCCACGTGATGTGTGCATGATCAGTTACGTGATCAGTGTATGATCAGCCACGTGATCAGTGCATGAGTGCCACGTGATCAGTGCATGATAGTCACGTGACAGTGTGTGATCAGCCACGTGATCAGTGCATGATCAGCCACGTGATCAGTGCATGATAGCCACGTGATCAGTGCATGATCAGTTACGTGATCAGTGTATGATCAGCCACGTGATCAGTGCATGATATCCACGTGATCAGTGCATGATCATCACGTGATCAGTGCATGATCAGCCACGTGAACAGTGCATGCTCAGTCACGTGATCAGGGCCTGCTGAGCTGCGTGATTACTGTCTGCTCATCTGCTTGACAATTGCCAGCTGAGCTGCATGATTCCTGCCTGTCATCTGCTTGACAATTGCCAGCTGTGCTGCGTAATTCCTGCCTGCTCAGCTGCTTGATTATTGCCAGCTGAGCAGCATGATTCCTCACACCTGAGTTCCATGATTATTGCCTGCTGACTGTTTGATTCGTGCCTACTCAGCTCTTTGTTTATTGCCTCCAGAGGCACATGATCAGTGTATGATAGCAAACATGATCAGTGCATGATCAGTCACATGATCAGTGCCATTAAGTCACGTGATCACTACATGATAGTCATGTGATCAGTCCATGCTCAGTCACGGTATCAGTGCATGATCAGCCACGTGATCAGTGCATGATCAGCCACGTGATCAGTGCATGATAGCCATGTGATCAGTGCATGATCATCACGTGATCAGTGCATGATCAGTCACGTGATCAGTGCATGATCAGCCACGTGATCAGTGCATGATCAGTCACCTGATGGGTGTATGATCAGTCACGTGACCAGTACATGGTAGCTACGTGATCATTGCATGATCAGCCACGTGAGTAGCATGATAGCCACGTGATCAGTGCATGATCAGTCACGTGATCAGTGCATGATCAGTCATGTGATCAGTGCATGATCAGTCACGTGATCAGTGCATGATCAGCCACGTGATCAGTGCATGATAGCCACGTGATCAGTGCATGATCAGTCACGTGATCAGTGCATGATAGTCACGTGACAGTGTGTGATCAGCCACGTGATCAGTGCATGATCAGCCACGTGATCAGTGCATGATAGCCACGTGATCAGTGCATGATCAGTTACGTGAGCAGTGTATGATCAGCCACGTGATCAGTGCATGGTCAGACACGTGAACAGTGTATGATCAGCCACGTGATCAGTGCATGATATCCAAGTGATCAGTGCATGATCAATCACGTGATCAGTGTATGATCAGCCACGTGAACAGTGCATGCTCAGTCACGTGATCTGGGCCTGCTGAGCTGCGTGATTACTGTCTGCTCATCTGCTTGACAATTGCCAGCTGAGCTGCACGATTCCTGCCTGTCATCTGCTTGACAATTGCCAGCTGTGCTGCGTAATTCCTGCCTGCTCAGCTGCTTGATTATTGCCAGCTGAGCAGCATGATTCCTCACACCTGAGTTCCATGATTATTGCCTGCTGACTGTTTGATTCGTGCCTACTCAGCTCTTTGTTTATTGCCTCCAGAGGCACATGATCAGTGTATGATAGCAAACATGATCAGCGCATGATCAGTCACATGATCAGCGCCATTAAGTCACGTGATCACTACATGATAGTCATGTGATCAGTCCATGCTCAGTCACGGTATCAGTGCATGATCAGCCACGTGATCAGTGCATGATCTGTCACATGATTAGTGTATGATCATCCACGTGATCAGTGCATGGGCAGTCATGTGATCAGTGCATGATATAGACGTGATCAGTGCATGATCAGTCTCGTGATCAGTGCATGATAGCCACGTGATCAGTGCATGATCAGTCACCTGATGGGTGTATGATCATTCACGTGACCTGTACATGGTAGCTACATGATCATTGCATGATCAGCCACGTGAGTAGTGCATGATAGCCACGTGATCAGTGCATGATCAGTCACGTGATCAGTGCATGATCAGTCATGTGACCAGTACATGGTAGCTGCGTGATCATGCATGATCAGCCACGTGAGCAGTGCATGATAGCCACGTGATCAGTGCATGATCAGACACGTGATCAGTGCATGATCAGTCACGTGATCAGTGCATGATCAGCCACGTGATCAGTGCATGATCAGGCACGTGATCAGTGCATGATCAGCCACGTGATCAGTGCATGATAGCCACGTGATCAGTGCATGATCAGTCACGTGATCAGTGCATGATCAGTCACGTGATCAGTGCATGATCAGCCACGTGATCAGTGCATGATAGCCACGTGATCAGTGCATGATCAGTCACGTGATCAGTGCATGATCAGCCACGTGATCAGTGCATGATCAGCACGTGATCAGTGCATGATCAGCCACGTGATCAGTGCATGATAGCCACGTGATCAGTGCATGATCAGTCACGTGATCAGTGCATGATAGCCACGTGATCAGTGCATGATAGCCACGTGATCAGTGCATGATCAGTCACGTGATCAGTGCATGATCAGTCACGTGATCAGTGCATGATCAGCCACGTGATCAGTGCATGATATTACGTGATCAGTGCATGATCAGTCACGTGATCAGTGCATGATAGCCACGTGATCAGTGCATGATCAGTCACGTGATGTGTGATCAGCCACGTGATCAGTGCATGCTCAGTCACGTGATCAGTGCCTGCTGAGCTGCGTGATTGCTCATCTGCTTGACAATTGCCACCTGCGTAATTCCTGCCTGCTCATCTACTTGATTATTGCCAGCTGAGCAGCATGATTTCTCAGAGCTGAGTTCCATGATTATAGCCTGCTGACTGTTTCCTGCCTACTCAGCTCTATGTTCATTGCCTCCAGAGGCACATGATCAGTGTATGACACCAAACATGATCAGCATGATCAGTCACATGATCAGTGCATGATAAGCCACGTGATCAGTGCATGATCAGTCACGTGATCAGTGCATGATCAGTCATGTGATCAGTGCATGGTAGCTGCGTGATCAGTGCATGATCAGCCACGTGATCAGTGCATGATAGCCACGTGATCAGTGCATGATCAGTCACGTGATCAGTGCATGATAGCCACGTGATCAGTGCATGATCAGCCACGTGATCAGTGCATGATCAGTCACGTGATCAGTGCATGATAGCCACGTGATCAGTGCATGATCAGCCACGTGATCAGTGCATGATAGCCACGTGATCAGTGCATGATAGCCACGTGATCAGTGCATGATCAGTCACGTGATCAGTGCATGATCAGTCACGTGATCAGTGCATGATCAGTCACGTGATCAGTGCATGATCAGTCACGTGACCAGTATATGGTAGCTTCGTGATCATTGCATGATCAGCCACGTGATCAGTGCATGATAGCCACGTGATCAGTGCATGATCAGTCACGTGATCAGTGTATGATCAGCCACGTGATCAGTGCATGAGTGCCACGTGATCAGTGCATGATCAGTCACGTGATCAGTGTGTGATCAGCCACGTGATCAGTGCATGATCAGCCACGTGATCAGTGCATGATAGCCACGTGATCAGTGCATGATCAGTCACGTGATCAGTGCATGATCAGCCACGTGATCAGTGCATGATCAGACACGTGATCAGTGCATGATCAGTCACGTGATCAGTGCATGATCAGCCACGTGATCAGTGCATGATCAGTCACGTGATCAGTGCATGATCAGCCACGTGATCAGTGCATGATAGCCACGTGATCAGTGCATGATCAGTCACGTGATCAGTGCATGATCAGTCACGTGATCAGTGCATGATCAGCCACGTGATCAGTGCATGATCAGCCACGTGATCAGTGCATGATCAATTACGTGATCAGTGCATGATCAGTCACGTGACCAGTACATGGTAGCTACGTGATCATTGCATGATCAGCCACGTGAGCAGTGCATGATAGCCACGTGATCAGTGCATGATCAGCCACGTGATCAGTGCATGATCAGTCACGTGATCAGTGCATGATCAGTCACGTGATCAGTGCATGATCAGCCACGTGATCAGTGCATGTCAGTCATGTATCAGTGCATGATAGCCACGTGATCAGTGCATGATCAGTCCCGTGATCAGTGCATGATCAGCCACGTGATCAGTGCATGATAGCCACGTGATCAGTGCATGATCAGTCACGTGATCAGTGCATGATCAGTCACGTGATCAGTGTATGATCAGCCACGTGAACAGTGCATGCTCAGTCACGTGATCAGGGCCTGCTGAGCTGCGTGATTACTGTCTGCTCATCTGCTTGACAATTGCCAGCTGAGCTGCACGATTCCTGCCTGTCATCTGCTTGACAATTGCCAGCTGTGCTGCGTAATTCCTGCCTGCTCAGCTGCTTGATTATTGCCAGCTGAGCAGCATGATTTCTCAGAGCTGAGTTCCATGATTATTGCCTGCTGACTGATTCGTGCCTACTCAGCTCTTTGTTCATTGCCTCCAGAGGCACATGATCAGTGTATGACACCAAACATGATCAGCACATGATCAGTCACATGATCAGTGCATGATAAGCCACGTGATCAGTGCATGATCAATTATGTGATCAGTGCATGATCAGTCATGTGACCAGTACATGGTAGCTGTGTGATCATTGCATGATCAGCCACGTGATCAGTGCATGATAGCCACGTGATCAGTGCATGATCAGTCACGTGATCAGTGCATGATCAGTCACGTGATCAGTGCATGATCAGTCACGTGATCAGTGCATGATCAATCACGTGATCAGTGCATGATCAGTCACGTGATCAGTGCATGGTAGCCACGTGATCAGTGCATGATCAGCCACGTGATCAGTGCATGATAGCCACGTGATCAGTGCATGATAGCCACGTGATCAGTGCATGATCAGCACGTGATCAGTGCATGATAGCCACGTGATCAGTGCATGATCAGTCACGTGATCAGTGCATGATCAGTCACGTGATCAGTGCATGATCAGTCACGTGATCAGTGCATGATCAGTCACGTGATCAGTGCATGATCAGCCACGTGATCAGTGCATGATCAGCCACGTGATCAGTGCATGATCAGTCACGTGATCAGTGTGATCAGCCACGTGATCAGTGCATGATAGCCACGTGATCAGTGCATGATAGCCACGTGATCAGTGCATGATCAGTCACGTGATCAGTGCATGATCAGTCACGTGATCAGTGCATGATCAGTCACGTGATCAGTGCATGACAGCCACGTGATCAGTGCATGATCAGTCACGTGATCAGTGCATGATCAGTCACGTGATCAGTGCATGATCAGCCACGTGATCAGTGCATGATCAGTTACGTGAGCAGTGTATGATCAGCCACGTGATCAGTGCATGGTCAGACACGTGAACAGTGTATGATCAGCCACGTGATCAGTGCATGATATCCAAGTGATCAGTGCATGATCAATCACGTGATCAGTGTATGATCAGCCACGTGAACAGTGCATGCTCAGTCACGTGATCTGGGCCTGCTGAGCTGCGTGATTACTGTCTGCTCATCTGCTTGACAATTGCCAGCTGAGCTGCACGATTCCTGCCTGTCATCTGCTTGACAATTGCCAGCTGTGCTGCGTAATTCCTGCCTGCTCAGCTGCTTGATTATTGCCAGCTGAGCAGCATGATTCCTCACACCTGAGTTCCATGATTATTGCCTGCTGACTGTTTGATTCGTGCCTACTCAGCTCTTTGTTT